>NW_028243697.1:600000-877453 GCF_964263255.1 Lissotriton vulgaris
CATTTTCTCTAGGAGTAAAGTTGTAGTAATATATGGAATTGTTTTTAGATATGTGTTTTCACAGATATCAAATAGAACTGAATGGGTTTGCCCACTGGGGCTTTATTCTTTGATAAAATCCTTTGATTCCTTTTTGCACATTTGGAGTACCAGTTGGGTAACATTGGATTTGGATGTCGATTACTGAAGATAATTGCCAGTATAGTGGTCGGGGTGAATCACAAAAAGCCCACTTGGGCTGAATTAGTTTTCTTAGTTTTCTAAGAGATTGTGATAAGGTCCTTATTGGCATAGAGGATTGAGCAAATAAGCATGGAAAAATATTCTTTTTGTTTTACGCTCATTCTTTCACTGTTTTTACCACTTTAAACATGAGGCTTTAATTATGTATATTGTACTTTGAAACATTCATCCAAAATTATCCCGCAAAGAAATGTATTACTTTAACATTGTGCACAAAGAGAATCTCTGTAATAACTTTTCTAGTTCTATGATTTGGTTAGTCACGTGATGCATCACGTGAGTACTGAGCACTTTAAATGTATGTATGTGTTGAAGCAATCTTTATCGTGACCAAGCCTGCTGGGTCAGGCGAAACGCGTCGATAGCGACTAAAGAATAAAGAAAAGGTTTTTCCACCACGTTGTGTCGTCTCCTTCGAAAACTGGTTCGAGGTTTTGAGCGTTCTATGTGATTCCTGCCCTGCTCATGAGGCCGGAAAGACGACACGCCCTCTGATTTGGAGACAGCAGCCGTTCGTGAGCAACCTGGAGGAGTTTTGTTTGCTGCCGTCCCCCTCCCGCAGAACGAGCAGGAGAAGCCGAAGAGAAATCTCTGCTGTGCCCTGAGACCACACGCCGAAAAAAAGCCGTTTCAGACTTAAAGGGTGAGTGCGCAGAGAGCGAGCACCTGATATTTGTTTGACGGCGGAAAGGGCGTTGTGGGTTGTTCGTGGCATAAAGCTTCTGCTGTATTGAGGAAGAGGGAAAGCCAAGCATGGGTTTTGAGATTAAATCAACACCACGCTAGCGGTTGGAGGAAAAACACGTAGACGAGGAAGCACTGAAATGTCGCTAGAAGAGGAAATGAACGAGCGTGAGCGGGAAGCGCTATTGATTTTTGATGAAGTAACCACTGGTGTAGCGGCCAAACAACAAACTCCTAAGGCTCGCAACGAAAAGATGCCAGATGTCTTGATACGATTAAAGCGTCTTGAAAAATTGTCCAGAGGGGAGCTCTCTAAATGGTGGGAGTCAAGATCCCTACAACGGTATCTAGAAGTAGGGAGAATCCCAAGGGGGTTAAGAATACTTGTAGCCCCGACCTATGAAGACCCTGACCCGCTAATTCTGCAGGAGTGGGCGGACAATAATCAAGAATCATCATACCGCATGCTTAGAATTTTGATTAAATATGCGGAGAAAGATCGTGCAAAGATGCTGGAGGAAATAAGTCAAATTAACGATATGCTGGCAAAAGAAGACAACCAAGAGCCAATAACCCTTTATAAGAAGGAGATGGGGGAACGCATAAAAAAATTGGCAACTTCCATCAAAGAACGTAAGGCTCAAAAATTTATAAGGGACAAGAAAGATTATGATCGTGGGCAGATCTACACGTTTGCCAAGAAATTTGAAAATGTGAGGAGATTGAAAATGAGCGGTGCTACCCAGAAACAGCAGATTGCTCAGTCTGGGGTGAGTAGTGTACCTAGCTCGAAATTCATTGACTCATTTCTTAATCCATTGGCCTCACAACTGCCTTCATATATTCTGGACACAGGGGACTTCTTAAAATCCATCTATGACATACCCTGGGAGCAGGATTTGATTTTGGTAACAATCGATGTTACCACATTGTACACAAGCATTAAACATAGCGATGGACTGAATGCCATCAGACACTTTTTAGGAACAAGACCAATCAAATTGTGGGCTCATACGCAAATGTTGTTGTCAATGGTTTCAACCTGCTTAAAAAATAATTTTTTCATTTTTAATAATGAACTGTTCCATCAAACCTGTGGTACTGCGATGGGCACCTGCTTCGCCCCCAGCTATGCGAATTTGCATATGGGCTGGTGGGAGGAGCAGGTGATCCGGAAGCAGTACCAAACTGAATGGGAAAACAACATCCTTCATTGGAGTCGTTTTATTGATGACTTGTTTGTTGTCTGGAAAGGCTCTATGTTAGACCTAAACCTTTTTCTGGCAAAAATACAACAAAACAGCTTGAATTTAAAGTTCACGAGTACCGCTAGCACTGAATCTGTCAACTTTTTAGACCTCACTGTTTACATAAAAGATTGTAAAGTACATACTAAGATATATAGGAAGGAGACCTCTGGAAACACTGTGCTACATGCCAGTAGTTTCCATCCGCCATGTCTAGTGAACAGTATCCCCTATGGGGAGGGTCTTAGAGTCCTGAGAAATTGTAGTGACCCAGAAGACAGAGAATTTGCCCTGAGTGATTTACAACAGCGCTTTAGACAAAGAGGGTACAGTGACAATTGTCTAAAGTCATCCTTTAGCAAAATCAGACAGAAGACCAGAGAGGAAGTCCTTTTCAAAGAAAGAAAGATGAAAAAAACAGGAAGGGAATGAATGCAGGGTAATCACAAACTACAACAAATTGCATGGATCTGTGAGGAAAATATTAAGCAGGCATTGGCATGTCATTAAAAATGACCCAAATATTCAATTATTGGTCCTGCTTTAACCACCAGACCTCTGATTACTTTTCGGAAGGCAAGATCCTTTAAACAGATATTAGTCAAGACCACACTGACTAATGTAAAAAAGAAAAAAACAAAAAGTAAAATGAGCAATTGGTTGGCCAGAAAGGATGGGTTCCTAAAGTGTAGCAAATGTAAGGCCTGTGAACATGGGAAAAATACCAGTACATACAAACCAGGCCTCTCAAACAGAATGAAAAAAATCAAAGGACAATTTGACTGCAAAACGGAATTTTTGATATATGTTTTATCCTGTGGATGTAATCTACAGTATGTTGGTAGTACAATTAAACCCGTTCATCAGCGGGTACTACAACATTTGAGGGCGATCAAAAATGCAGACAGGTCATATCCAGTCGCCCGACACTTCGAAAAATTCCATGATAAAAATGTGAGCAGTCTATCCTACTATGTAATTGATTCCGTGCCCTTGAATGAGAGAGGGGGGGATAGGGTGAAAAAACTGCGCAAACTGGAGTCGTGGTACATAGTTGAATTAAATACAAAGAGCCCGTATGGATTGAACATTGAAGAAGATCTATACACTCACCTATGAATTGTTTATGATCTGAAAATCATTTTTTGTGGTTTATTTAACTTCCTGCATAACAAAGTTCATTTTCTCTAGGAGTAAAGTTGTAGTAATATATGGAATTGTTTTTAGATATGTGTTTTCACAGATATCAAATAGAACTGAATGGGTTTGCCCACTGGGGCTTTATTCTTTGATAAAATCCTTTGATTCCTTTTTGTACATTTGGAGTACCAGTTGGGTAACATTGGATTTGGATGTCGATTACTGAAGATAATTGCCAGTATAGTGGTCGGGGTGAATCACAAAAAGCCCACTTGGGCTGAATTAGTTTTCTTAGTTTTCTAAGAGATTGTGATAAGGTCCTTATTGGCATAGAGGATTGAGCAAATAAGCATGGAAAAATATTCTTTTTGTTTTACGCTCATTCTTTCACTGTTTTTACCACTTTAAACATGAGGCTTTAATTATGTATATTGTACTTTGAAACATTCATCCAAAATTATCCCGCAAAGAAATGTATTACTTTAACATTGTGCACAAAGAGAATCTCTGTAATAACTTTTCTAGTTCTATGATTTGGTTAGTCACGTGATGCATCACGTGAGTACTGAGCACTTTAAATGTATGTATGTGTTGAAGCAATCTTTATCGTGACCAAGCCTGCTGGGTCAGGCGAAACGCGTCGATAGCGACTAAAGAATAAAGAAAAGGTTTTTCCACCACGTTGTGTCGTCTCCTTCGAAAACTGGTTCGAGGTTTTGAGCGTTCTATGTGATTCCTGCCCTGCTCATGAGGCCGGAAAGACGACACGCCCTCTGATTTGGAGACAGCAGCCGTTCGTGAGCAACCTGGAGGAGTTTTGTTTGCTGCCGTCCCCCTCCCGCAGAACGAGCAGGAGAAGCCGAAGAGAAATCTCTGCTGTGCCCTGAGACCACACGCCGAAAAAAAGCCGTTTCAGACTTAAAGGGTGAGTGCGCAGAGAGCGAGCACCTGATATTTGTTTGACGGCGGAAAGGGCGTTGTGGGTTGTTCGTGGCATAAAGCTTCTGCTGTATTGAGGAAGAGGGAAAGCCAAGCATGGGTTTTGAGATTAAATCAACACCACGCTAGCGGTTGGAGGAAAAACACGTAGACGAGGAAGCACTGAAATGTCGCTAGAAGAGGAAATGAACGAGCGTGAGCGGGAAGCGCTATTGATTTTTGATGAAGTAACCACTGGTGTAGCGGCCAAACAACAAACTCCTAAGGCTCGCAACGAAAAGATGCCAGATGTCTTGATACGATTAAAGCGTCTTGAAAAATTGTCCAGAGGGGAGCTCTCTAAATGGTGGGAGTCAAGATCCCTACAACGGTATCTAGAAGTAGGGAGAATCCCAAGGGGGTTAAGAATACTTGTAGCCCCGACCTATGAAGACCCTGACCCGCTAATTCTGCAGGAGTGGGCGGACAATAATCAAGAATCATCATACCGCATGCTTAGAATTTTGATTAAATATGCGGAGAAAGATCGTGCAAAGATGCTGGAGGAAATAAGTCAAATTAACGATATGCTGGCAAAAGAAGACAACCAAGAGCCAATAACCCTTTATAAGAAGGAGATGGGGGAACGCATAAAAAAATTGGCAACTTCCATCAAAGAACGTAAGGCTCAAAAATTTATAAGGGACAAGAAAGATTATGATCGTGGGCAGATCTACACGTTTGCCAAGAAATTTGAAAATGTGAGGAGATTGAAAATGAGCGGTGCTACCCAGAAACAGCAGATTGCTCAGTCTGGGGTGAGTAGTGTACCTAGCTCGAAATTCATTGACTCATTTCTTAATCCATTGGCCTCACAACTGCCTTCATATATTCTGGACACAGGGGACTTCTTAAAATCCATCTATGACATACCCTGGGAGCAGGATTTGATTTTGGTAACAATCGATGTTACCACATTGTACACAAGCATTAAACATAGCGATGGACTGAATGCCATCAGACACTTTTTAGGAACAAGACCAATCAAATTGTGGGCTCATACGCAAATGTTGTTGTCAATGGTTTCAACCTGCTTAAAAAATATTTTTTTCATTTTTAATAATGAACTGTTCCATCAAACCTGTGGTACTGCGATGGGCACCTGCTTCGCCCCCAGCTATGCGAATTTGCATATGGGCTGGTGGGAGGAGCAGGTGATCCGGAAGCAGTACCAAACTGAATGGGAAAACAACATCCTTCATTGGAGTCGTTTTATTGATGACTTGTTTGTTGTCTGGAAAGGCTCTATGTTAGACCTAAACCTTTTTCTGGCAAAAATACAACAAAACAGCTTGAATTTAAAGTTCACGAGTACCGCTAGCACTGAATCTGTCAACTTTTTAGACCTCACTGTTTACATAAAAGATTGTAAAGTACATACTAAGATATATAGGAAGGAGACCTCTGGAAACACTGTGCTACATGCCAGTAGTTTCCATCCGCCATGTCTAGTGAACAGTATCCCCTATGGGGAGGGTCTTAGAGTCCTGAGAAATTGTAGTGACCCAGAAGACAGAGAATTTGCCCTGAGTGATTTACAACAGCGCTTTAGACAAAGAGGGTACAGTGACAATTGTCTAAAGTCATCCTTTAGCAAAATCAGACAGAAGACCAGAGAGGAAGTCCTTTTCAAAGAAAGAAAGATGAAAAAAACAGGAAGGGAATGAATGCAGGGTAATCACAAACTACAACAAATTGCATGGATCTGTGAGGAAAATATTAAGCAGGCATTGGCATGTCATTAAAAATGACCCAAATATTCAATTATTGGTCCTGCTTTAACCACCAGACCTCTGATTACTTTTCGGAAGGCAAGATCCTTTAAACAGATATTAGTCAAGACCACACTGACTAATGTAAAAAAGAAAAAAACAAAAAGTAAAATGAGCAATTGGTTGGCCAGAAAGGATGGGTTCCTAAAGTGTAGCAAATGTAAGGCCTGTGAACATGGGAAAAATACCAGTACATACAAACCAGGCCTCTCAAACAGAATGAAAAAAATCAAAGGACAATTTGACTGCAAAACGGAATTTTTGATATATGTTTTATCCTGTGGATGTAATCTACAGTATGTTGGTAGTACAATTAAACCCGTTCATCAGCGGGTACTACAACATTTGAGGGCGATCAAAAATGCAGACAGGTCATATCCAGTCGCCCGACACTTCGAAAAATTCCATGATAAAAATGTGAGCAGTCTATCCTACTATGTAATTGATTCCGTGCCCTTGAATGAGAGAGGGGGGGATAGGGTGAAAAAACTGCGCAAACTGGAGTCGTGGTACATAGTTGAATTAAATACAAAGAGCCCGTATGGATTGAACATTGAAGAAGATCTATACACTCACCTATGAATTGTTTATGATCTGAAAATCATTTTTTGTGGTTTATTTAACTTCCTGCATAACAAAGTTCATTTTCTCTAGGAGTAAAGTTGTAGTAATATATGGAATTGTTTTTAGATATGTGTTTTCACAGATATCAAATAGAACTGAATGGGTTTGCCCACTGGGGCTTTATTCTTTGATAAAATCCTTTGATTCCTTTTTGCACATTTGGAGTACCAGTTGGGTAACATTGGATTTGGATGTCGATTACTGAAGATAATTGCCAGTATAGTGGTCGGGGTGAATCACAAAAAGCCCACTTGGGCTGAATTAGTTTTCTTAGTTTTCTAAGAGATTGTGATAAGGTCCTTATTGGCATAGAGGATTGAGCAAATAAGCATGGAAAAATATTCTTTTTGTTTTACGCTCATTCTTTCACTGTTTTTACCACTTTAAACATGAGGCTTTAATTATGTATATTGTACTTTGAAACATTCATCCAAAATTATCCCGCAAAGAAATGTATTACTTTAACATTGTGCACAAAGAGAATCTCTGTAATAACTTTTCTAGTTCTATGATTTGGTTAGTCACGTGATGCATCACGTGAGTACTGAGCACTTTAAATGTATGTATGTGTTGAAGCAATCTTTATCGTGACCAAGCCTGCTGGGTCAGGCGAAACGCGTCGATAGCGACTAAAGAATAAAGAAAAGGTTTTTCCACCACGTTGTGTCGTCTCCTTCGAAAACTGGTTCGAGGTTTTGAGCGTTCTATGTGATTCCTGCCCTGCTCATGAGGCCGGAAAGACGACACGCCCTCTGATTTGGAGACAGCAGCCGTTCGTGAGCAACCTGGAGGAGTTTTGTTTGCTGCCGTCCCCCTCCCGCAGAACGAGCAGGAGAAGCCGAAGAGAAATCTCTGCTGTGCCCTGAGACCACACGCCGAAAAAAAGCCGTTTCAGACTTAAAGGGTGAGTGCGCAGAGAGCGAGCACCTGATATTTGTTTGACGGCGGAAAGGGCGTTGTGGGTTGTTCGTGGCATAAAGCTTCTGCTGTATTGAGGAAGAGGGAAAGCCAAGCATGGGTTTTGAGATTAAATCAACACCACGCTAGCGGTTGGAGGAAAAACACGTAGACGAGGAAGCACTGAAATGTCGCTAGAAGAGGAAATGAACGAGCGTGAGCGGGAAGCGCTATTGATTTTTGATGAAGTAACCACTGGTGTAGCGGCCAAACAACAAACTCCTAAGGCTCGCAACGAAAAGATGCCAGATGTCTTGATACGATTAAAGCGTCTTGAAAAATTGTCCAGAGGGGAGCTCTCTAAATGGTGGGAGTCAAGATCCCTACAACGGTATCTAGAAGTAGGGAGAATCCCAAGGGGGTTAAGAATACTTGTAGCCCCGACCTATGAAGACCCTGACCCGCTAATTCTGCAGGAGTGGGCGGACAATAATCAAGAATCATCATACCACATGCTTAGAATTTTGATTAAATATGCGGAGAAAGATCGTGCAAAGATGCTGGAGGAAATAAGTCAAATTAACGATATGCTGGCAAAAGAAGACAACCAAGAGCCAATAACCCTTTATAAGAAGGAGATGGGGGAACGCATAAAAAAATTGGCAACTTCCATCAAAGAACGTAAGGCTCAAAAATTTATAAGGGACAAGAAAGATTATGATCGTGGGCAGATCTACACGTTTGCCAAGAAATTTGAAAATGTGAGGAGATTGAAAATGAGCGGTGCTACCCAGAAACAGCAGATTGCTCAGTCTGGGGTGAGTAGTGTACCTAGCTCGAAATTCATTGACTCATTTCTTAATCCATTGGCCTCACAACTGCCTTCATATATTCTGGACACAGGGGACTTCTTAAAATCCATCTATGACATACCCTGGGAGCAGGATTTGATTTTGGTAACAATCGATGTTACCACATTGTACACAAGCATTAAACATAGCGATGGACTGAATGCCATCAGACACTTTTTAGGAACAAGACCAATCAAATTGTGGGCTCATACGCAAATGTTGTTGTCAATGGTTTCAACCTGCTTAAAAAATAATTTTTTCATTTTTAATAATGAACTGTTCCATCAAACCTGTGGTACTGCGATGGGCACCTGCTTCGCCCCCAGCTATGCGAATTTGCATATGGGCTGGTGGGAGGAGCAGGTGATCCGGAAGCAGTACCAAACTGAATGGGAAAACAACATCCTTCATTGGAGTCGTTTTATTGATGACTTGTTTGTTGTCTGGAAAGGCTCTATGTTAGACCTAAACCTTTTTCTGGCAAAAATACAACAAAACAGCTTGAATTTAAAGTTCACGAGTACCGCTAGCACTGAATCTGTCAACTTTTTAGACCTCACTGTTTACATAAAAGATTGTAAAGTACATACTAAGATATATAGGAAGGAGACCTCTGGAAACACTGTGCTACATGCCAGTAGTTTCCATCCGCCATGTCTAGTGAACAGTATCCCCTATGGGGAGGGTCTTAGAGTCCTGAGAAATTGTAGTGACCCAGAAGACAGAGAATTTGCCCTGAGTGATTTACAACAGCGCTTTAGACAAAGAGGGTACAGTGACAATTGTCTAAAGTCATCCTTTAGCAAAATCAGACAGAAGACCAGAGAGGAAGTCCTTTTCAAAGAAAGAAAGATGAAAAAAACAGGAAGGGAATGAATGCAGGGTAATCACAAACTACAACAAATTGCATGGATCTGTGAGGAAAATATTAAGCAGGCATTGGCATGTCATTAAAAATGACCCAAATATTCAATTATTGGTCCTGCTTTAACCACCAGACCTCTGATTACTTTTCGGAAGGCAAGATCCTTTAAACAGATATTAGTCAAGACCACACTGACTAATGTAAAAAAGAAAAAAACAAAAAGTAAAATGAGCAATTGGTTGGCCAGAAAGGATGGGTTCCTAAAGTGTAGCAAATGTAAGGCCTGTGAACATGGGAAAAATACCAGTACATACAAACCAGGCCTCTCAAACAGAATGAAAAAAATCAAAGGACAATTTGACTGCAAAACGGAATTTTTGATATATGTTTTATCCTGTGGATGTAATCTACAGTATGTTGGTAGTACAATTAAACCCGTTCATCAGCGGGTACTACAACATTTGAGGGCGATCAAAAATGCAGACAGGTCATATCCAGTCGCCCGACACTTCGAAAAATTCCATGATAAAATGTGAGCAGTCTATCCTACTATGTAATTGATTCCGTGCCCTTGAATGAGAGAGGGGGGGATAGGGTGAAAAACTGCGCAAACTGGAGTCGTGGTACATAGTTGAATTAAATACAAAGAGCCCGTATGGATTGAACATTGAAGAAGATCTATACACTCACCTATGAATTGTTTATGATCTGAAAATCATTTTTTGTGGTTTATTTAACTTCCTGCATAACAAAGTTCATTTTCTCTAGGAGTAAAGTTGTAGTAATATATGGAATTGTTTTTAGATATGTGTTTTCACAGATATCAAATAGAACTGAATGGGTTTGCCCACAGGGGCTTTATTCTTTGATAAAATCCTTTGATTCCTTTTTGTACATTTGGAGTACCAGTTGGGTAACATTGGATTTGGATGTCGATTACTGAAGATAATTGCCAGTATAGTGGTCGGGGTGAATCACAAAAAGCCCACTTGGGCTGAATTAGTTTTCTTAGTTTTCTAAGAGATTGTGATAAGGTCCTTATTGGCATAGAGGATTGAGCAAATAAGCATGGAAAAATATTCTTTTTGTTTTACGCTCATTCTTTCACTGTTTTTACCACTTTAAACATGAGGCTTTAATTATGTATATTGTACTTTGAAACATTCATCCAAAATTATCCCGCAAAGAAATGTATTACTTTAACATTGTGCACAAAGAGAATCTCTGTAATAACTTTTCTAGTTCTATGATTTGGTTAGTCACGTGATGCATCACGTGAGTACTGAGCACTTTAAATGTATGTATGTGTTGCAGCAATCTTTATCGTGACCAAGCCTGCTGGGTCAGGCGAAACGCGTCGATAGCGACTAAAGAATAAAGAAAAGGTTTTTCCACCACGTTGTGTCGTCTCCTTCGAAAACTGGTTCGAGGTTTTGAACGTTCTATGTGATTCCTGCCCTGCTCATGAGGCCGGAAAGACGACACGCCCTCTGATTTGGAGACAGCAGCCGTTCGTGAGCAACCTGGAGGAGTTTTGTTTGCTGCCGTCCCCCTCCCGCAGAACGAGCAGGAGAAGCCGAAGAGAAATCTCTGCTGTGCCCTGAGACCACACGCCGAAAAAAAGCCGTTTCAGACTTAAAGGGTGAGTGCGCAGAGAGCGAGCAGCTGATATTTGTTTGACGGCGGAAAGGGCGTTGTGGGTTGTTCGTGGCATAAAGCTTCTGCTGTATTGAGGAAGAGGGAAAGCCAAGCATGGGTTTTGAGATTAAATCAACACCACGCTAGCGGTTGGAGGAAAAACACGTAGACGAGGAAGCACTGAAATGTCGCTAGAAGAGGAAATGAACGAGCGTGAGCGGGAAGCGCTATTGATTTTTGATGAAGTAACCACTGGTGTAGCGGCCAAACAACAAACTCCTAAGGCTCGCAACGAAAAGATGCCAGATGTCTTGATACGATTAAAGCGTCTTGAAAAATTGTCCAGAGGGGAGCTCTCTAAATGGTGGGAGTCAAGATCCCTACAACGGTATCTAGAAGTAGGGAGAATCCCAAGGGGGTTAAGAATACTTGTAGCCCCGACCTATGAAGACCCTGACCCGCTAATTCTGCAGGAGTGGGCGGACAATAATCAAGAATCATCATACCGCATGCTTAGAATTTTGATTAAATATGCGGAGAAAGATCGTGCAAAGATGCTGGAGGAAATAAGTCAAATTAACGATATGCTGGCAAAAGAAGACAACCAAGAGCCAATAACCCTTTATAAGAAGGAGATGGGGGAACGCATAAAAAAATTGGCAACTTCCATCAAAGAACGTAAGGCTCAAAAATTTATAAGGGACAAGAAAGATTATGATCGTGGGCAGATCTACACGTTTGCCAAGAAATTTGAAAATGTGAGGAGATTGAAAATGAGCGGTGCTACCCAGAAACAGCAGATTGCTCAGTCTGGGGTGAGTAGTGTACCTAGCTCGGATGTAGTCACATCGGCAGAGGAAGGTCCTAGTGGGGAAATGGAAGAAAGAATTCCCACTGTCATCGATGAATTTGTTTTTTTTCAGGAGGACCGGCGCTTCAATCTCCGCCCAAGAACCAAAGTAAACTATGCCAAACCACCAAGGGCAAAAGGCAAAGGCAAAGGCGCAAAAGGCGCCAAGGTGCAAAACAAAGAATAATAACTAACGCACAGCAGTCACCGATCAGTGTTCCAACTTTAAGCCAACAACCACCATCAATAATTAATTTGACAGATTTGAAACTCTCCACTGAAGAAGAACAGACACTCAACTGGGACTGTCATTTTGCCCAGAAGCTGAGTTCAATTATGTCCAAACACGCATCGACATCTTCAAGTTTGCTAGGCTTTTGAAACTTAAAAAACATTTTTCTATGAACCCGAGCTCGAGGAGTGGAGTTTTGAACCCTAGCAATAATGAGAGCTCATTTGGAGAATTGAATGTACAGGATATGGACCTCATGTTAGACTTTTATCCTTCTGTCGGAGTAGATGGGAATGATGTGAATAATTTGAATTTTGAGGAACAGGGTCCACCTGAACCTTTGGAACTTATGAGCCATGCGGATGAAGTGGCAAGAACCGAAGGACTGACCATCAATGCCAGCGATCCGACTGGCTTCCGCCCGAGATCCCGTTACACTCCTTATACTGCACGAGACAACATTGACATTTTCAACGATCTGGTAGTAAATGATTTAAAAAACCTGGAAAAGTGTACAATAAAAAATTTAGCAAGCAAGAAAAAGCCCAGGCAACCCTTATTGAGAAAATCAAGCAGACTGAGAATTGTATTGTTCGAAATGCTGATAAGGGCGGGAATGTAGTCCTCTGGGACAGGCAGAAATATATATCTGAAGCCTACAAACAGCTAAATAATAGAGCTTGCTATGTGAGAATTAAACAAGAAATCATGTTTAATAGTCATGCACAGTATAACTCAGGCCTAGAAAACTGGTATAGCCAATCTTTGATCACCCATGATGAGTTTAAATTTCTGAAGATCTCTAATCCAGTCACCCCAGTGTTTTATTTGCTCCCGAAGGTGCATAAGGATGTGTGTACCCCCCTTGGTAGGCCGATTATTTCAGCGATAGGTAGTGGGTTGAAAAATACCTCGAAATTCATTGACTCATTTCTTAATCCATTGGCCTCACAACTGCCTTCATATATTCTTGACACAGGGGACTTCTTAAAATCCATCTATGACATACCCTGGGAGGAGGATTGGATTTTGGTAACAATCGATGTTACCACATTGTACACAAGCATTAAACATAGCGATGGACTGAATGCCATCAGACACTTTTTAGGAACAAGACCAATCAAATTGTGGGCTCATACGCAAATGTTGTTGTCAATGGTTTCAACCTGCTTAAAAAATAATTTTTTCATTTTTAATAATGAACTGTTCCATCAAACCTGTGGTACTGCGATGGGCACCTGCTTCGCCCCCAGCTATGCGAATTTGCATATGGGCTGGTGGGAGGAGCAAGTGATCCGGAAGCAGTATCAAACTGAATGGGAAAACAACATCCTTCATTGGAGTCGTTTTATTGATGACGTGTTTGTTGTCTGGAAAGGCTCTATGTTAGACCTAAACCTTTTTCTGGCAAAAATACAACAAAACAGCTTGAATTTAAAGTTCACGAGTACCGCTAGCACTGAATCTGTCAACTTTTTAGACCTCACTGTTTACATAAAAGATTGTAAAGTACATACTAAGATATATAGGAAGGAGACCTCTGGAAACACTGTGCTACATGCCAGTAGTTTCCATCCGTCATGTCTAGTGAACAGTATCCCCCATGGGGAGGGTCTTAGAGTCCTGAGAAATTGTAGTGACCCAGAAGACAGAGAATTTGCCCTGAGTGATTTACAACAGCGCTTTAGACAAAGAGGGTACAGTGACAATTGTCTAAAGTCATTCTTTAGCAAAATCAGACAGAAGACCAGAGAGGAAGTCCTTTTCAAAGAAAGAAAGATGAAAAAACAGGAAGGGAATGAATGCAGGGTAATCACAAACTACAACAAATTGCATGGATCTGTGAGGAAAATATTAAGCAGGCATTGGCATGTCATTAAAAAATGACCCAATTATTGGTCCTGCTTTAACCACCAGACCTCTGATTACTTTTCGGAAGGCAAGATCCTTTAAACAGATATTAGTCAAGACCATACTGACTAATGTAAAAAAGAAAAAAACAAAAAGTAAAATGAGCAATTGGTTGGCCAGAAAGGATGGGTTCCTAAAGTGTAGCAAATGTAAGGCCTGTGAACATGGGAAAAATACCAGTACATACAAACCAGGCCTCTCAAACAGAATGAAAAAAATCAAAGGACAATTCGACTGCAAAACGGAATTTTCGATATATGTTTTATCCTGTGGATGTAATCTACAGTATGTTGGTAGTAAAATTAAACCCGTTCATCAGCGGGTACTACAACATTTGAGGGCGATCAAAAATGCAGACAGGTCATATCCAGTCGCCCGACACTTCGAAAAATTCCATGATAAAAATGTGAGCAGTCTATCCTACTATGTAATTGATTCCGTTCCCTTGAATGAGAGAGGGGGGGATAGGGTGAAAAAACTGCGCAAACTGGAGTTGTGGTACATAGTTGAATTAAATACAAATAGCCCGTATGGATTGAACATTGAAGAAGATCTATACACTCACCTATGAATTGTTTATGATCTGAAAATCATTTTTTGTGGTTTATTTAACTTCCTGCATAACAAAGTTCATTTTCTCTAGGAGTAAAGTTGTAGTAATATATGGAATTGTTTTTAGATATGTGTTTTCACAGATATCAAATAGAACTGAATGGGTTTAACCACTGGGGCTTTATTCTTTGATAAAATCCTTTGATTCCTTTTTGTACATTTGGAGTACCAGTTGGGTAACATTGGATTTGGATGTCGATTACTGAAGATAATTGCCAGTATAGTGGTCGGGGTGAATCACAAAAAGCCCACTTGGGCTGAATTAGTTTTCTTAGTTTTCTAAGAGATTGTGATAAGGTCCTTATTGGCATAGAGGATTGAGCAAATAAGCATGGAAAAATATTCTTTTTGTTTTACGCTCATTCTTTCACTGTTTTTACCACTTTAAACATGAGGCTTTAATTATGTATATTGTACTTTGAAACATTCATCCAAAATTATCCCGCAAAGAAATGTATTACTTTAACATTGTGCACGAAGAGAATCTCTGTAATAACTTTTCTAGTTCTATGATTTGGTTAGTCACGTGATGCATCACGTGAGTACTGAGCACTTTAAATGTATGTATGTGTTGAAGCAATCTTTATCGTGACCAAGCCTGCTGGGTCAGGCGAAACGCGTCGATAGCGACTAAAGAATAAAGAAAAGTTTTTTCCACCACGTTGTGTCGTCTCCTTCGAAAACCGGTTCGAGGTTTTGAGCGTTATATATATATATATATATATATATATATATATATATATATATATATATATATATATATATATATATATATATATATATATATATATATATATATATATGCTCTCAGTAAACAAAGTCCATATCCCACGCTCTCAGGAAACAACACGGAGACACCAAAATGAAGCCAGTGCTGTTTTAATTCACAACGCGTTTCGGCGACAAACGGCTTGATCACGTGAATTGGCGTTACCGTATCAGTGCCATATAACACAAAACAGTGGAAATGGACAGAGGACTGTACTAGCATTTCATTGTAAGAGTAAAGTTTTCTGTTTACAAACTCAACGCACACAATCAATAAAGATTAGTTGAGAAAAAAATAAATGTTAAGTAATCACATATTTTTCACATATTTTTCACACAGAAATATTTACAATATCAAAATAACTGAGCACCCATGTAACATAATAATACATGAGAAAGTAAACAGCCAGAAATTGGCAAATTCCGCAATGAAAGAAAGGCAAATGGAGCCACTGGGTCTCCAAACGTGTCGCTCTGCCTGCACGTCAAATGCGTGTGAGGCAGGGAGGCTCACTCAGATTACCAAGCGTGTGATAGTGATTACGCGCCTGCGCACAAGAACAAATACAGGCACTTGTGACAATGAATGGGTGTCAAGATAAACAATACCACATGAGAGGAGCAGGGGGAGAACTTATTGGCAAGTGCCCAAAGACATACTCTCCAAAACTTTATCCAGGCATAAAAGCAATAACACAAGTGCTTGAGAGTCACAGACTGTGCAGGGAGAAAGGTGATCTAAATGGCAAGTGCCTAAAAATGCTCTCACAGCGGAGTCAGTCCAGTCAAATTCCAATTCTTAGTGATGGCAGATCCATAACGCAAAAGTGCTCATGTGACAAGAACCGGATAAGGGGAGAGGTCCCGTGAGGTGAAGTGCCGGTGAGTTGGGCCCCATATCCCGGTCCTACAACAAAACAAATAACAAAAGACAATTAAAAACAGTTTCATCAAATTGAAAAGTTACATGAAGCTAAAATATAATCTTCAGACAGTGGGTCAAGGGACCCGGAAGGAGTTCTGTTGAGAAACGAATACGTATGGAGGATCCCATTTTCGACCGGCCAGCAAACTTTCCTGAAGAGAGCAATCGCATCACCAGGTAAGCGGGAGCACTTCTTCTTTCCGTCCTTTGGCGTGTGGGGGGGAACAACGGGCAGCGGAGGTTGCTCGGCGTTACCTAGACACTCCGGGGCAGCGGGAGATTATTTGCACACCGCCCTGGATCTATTTTGAAGCAAACGGTTGCTTGTGGGGGTCTACACACTCTGTGACACTTTCCGAGTGCTCGTGTTGTCTTAGCACTCTGACATTGGTATCGCGGCGATTACACTGCCTTCGGGATATTATAAACTGGCAAAAGGAACCCGGTAATTACTGGGGGGACACAACGGAGAGATACCTTTAAAAACTACACAGCCAGGATAACAGACGCTGTTTTATCAAGACAGCATGGAAGAAGACGAAGAACGCACTAGAGCTGCAAAAACTCTTTTTGTGAGAAAAGATAACACTAATAAAACTGCCACAAAAGTGAGTGATGTTACCAAGAAAACCGAACCAGTAGAGCTGAAACTGAAACTGTATGAGAAACATAAAAAGACAGAAATAACTAAGTGGTGGGAAGCTACATCCCTGCAATACTATGTGGAGCAGAACATGGTACCTAGGGGTTTACGTATCTTCACGACCCCGACCTATGAAAAACCGAACCCAGCAATGTTAGAGGAATGGTCAACCAACTCTGCCAACAGCTCGCGCAGAATGTTAGAAATTCTAATCAAATATGCGTGGTCAGACCGAGAGGAGTTAATGAAAGAAATCAAGGATATCATGGAAGATCTGAAAAAAAGCTTGTCAGCTGATAACCTGGAGGCTAAACTCAAACCCATACAAGAAAGATTAGCCAAGCATGAGGAAGACATTAAAGCGAGAAAAGAGAGGAAACTTGATCGTGATTATGCTGACTATGACAGTGGTCGCATTCTCACATTCAGCCACAAGTACGACCACTTATATAGAAATGAAGAAGTAGGTGCCGAGGAATTGGGAGCGACAGGGGGCACTGAAGAAATCATCACCAGCGGGAGTGAGTCAGATATCTCTTTGGTCAGTGAAACAGGACCACCAAAAGGAAAAAAGCAGACTTTTTTAGACGAGTACCGGACCCTAAGAAGGGGGCGCTTAACAACCAGGGAGACACCGGTACCAAAGCCCAGGGGACGGGGAGCTCGCGGAAGAGGGCGAGGAAGGGGAAACGCCGCAACAGAAGAACGCGGATCAGACAAAGATGGCAAAAGCGACAAGGGACGTGGCGACATGGGAACCAACAAGGGACGCGCCAAAAAGAAATACTGATGGATGACCAAATGGTAAATATGACCATAGTGAACCTATCTAAAAGAAAACTCAACATGAATGAGAAGAGAACCCTGTGTTTAGGATTGTCATTTTGCCCCTCTTTCCCATCTAGATATACAGATAATCGCATAGATTTATTCAAATATACACGTAAATTGAAATTACAGAAATGGTATAAACTTAAGGGGGATCGCAGCGAAAATCCTTCCAACATTACTGACATCTCAAATGTATATAATTTTAACATAGCTGATGTTGAGAGTTTGGACACTGTAATGGAATTGGGTGTCAATGATGGGGAGGGAGGTACCCCTTGCAGTTCCACACAAATGCTTACAGACTTGGATATATGTACAGACGCTGCAGCTAATACCAAGTTTAAGAACAAATCTAACTTTATACCTATCCTACCTCATGACAATATAGACTCTTTCCATGAATGTGTCAACAAGAACTTAAATGATCTACGACACAAACAGAGGCACAAAACTAAAAACAAACAAAATCTCAAATACAAACAAAGAGAGGCCATAAAATCATTAATGGAAGATGAAGCTATCGTCATCCGCCCTGCTGATAAGGGAGGGAATATTGTTGTCCTCGACAGGGAAATGTACTTGGAGGAAGCAAACAGACAATTATCTGATAAAAAGTTCTATGAATGCATTGAAATGGAAATTTATGAAAAAAGCATTTGTGTTTTGTGGGACCTACTGTTTGAATGGAAAGAGAGGGGTAGTTTGACATGGGAGGAATATGAATATTTGAAATGTGATTTTCCTGTTTTGCCGGTACTTTATTTGCTACCCAAAGTACACAAAAATGCCACTAGGCCACCAGGGAGACCCATTGTGTCGTCGCGTGGCAGTGTGTCTGAAAGAGTCTCTAAATACATAGATCATTTTCTGAGAGAACACGTCATGGAACTAGAGAGCTATGTTCGTGATACTAAAGATTTTCTCAATAAGATTGAGAAATTCAACTGGGAGACAGGCTCTTTACTCATAACACTTGACGTACAGAGTCTGTACACCATTATTGATCACGAGCAAGGTGTGGAAGCCTGTGAAGAATTTCTGAAAAGTAGACATATTAAATTCAGAGAACATACTCGTATGTTGCTCAACATGGTGAGATACTGTCTGGAAAATAACATCTTCCTTTTCAATGGAGAACTGTTTAGACAGGTCAGTGGTTCTGCCATGGGCTCGTGTTTTTCGCCCAGTTTTGCCAACTTGTTTATGGGTAAATGGGAAAGTGATATTCGATCTGACCCCATTCTACAACAGGATTTCAAAAAGGTATCGATGTGGCTGAGGTACATCGATGACCTTTTTATTGTGTGGAAGGGCACCATGGAGGAAGCAGATAATTTCATTATGAAATTAAACTGCAATTCCCGGAACATTGTTCTCAGTGGCTGTAAAAGTCATACAGACATTGAATATCTTGATGTCAAAATCAAGATTGTGAACAGTGAAATCCATACTTCACTCTTTCGCAAGGCGACTGCTGGCAACAGTGTGCTTCATGCCCTCAGCAGTCATCCGGATAAACTAAAATGGGGTATTCCTTTTGGAGAACTATTGAGGGCCAAACGCAATTGTAACACTGAGACAGCATACTTGGAAGAGAGTGGTATCATTCTTGACAGATTCAAGGAGCGAGGTTATCCTAATTGGGTCCTTAAAAGAGCCAAGGATAGAGCCAACAACATCCAAAGACCTGATACCCTCTTAGACAACACTGATAATAAAGAGGAAGGGGGGGGATATTAGCAGACTTATCCTCACCTATAGCACTGACTCCCAAGACATCAAGAGAATTGTAGCCAAAAACTGGGACATTCTCAAAGCAGACAATGTTATAGGGAAAGAATTACCTCCCAGACCTAGCATAACGTACAGAAGGGGTAGAAGTATCCGGGATATGCTAGTTCACAGTGATATCACAGTGTACCCACCCAGTACCATACAGGGATTAGATGGTTTCTTCCCATGTGGGCACTGTAAAGCCTGTGCTAATAGTAAATCTGTGAAAGAAGTGATGTACAATGGTGTCCAGAAAAAGATTGAACCTTTCCTGACATGCAGCTCGACTTTTGTGATATATGCCATTACATGCACATGTAACAAATGGTATATAGGGAGTACGACATGTATGGCCAAAAAAAGAATATTGGAACATACTAGAGCCATCAGTAACTTTGACCCAAAATACCCAGTGGCAAGACACTTTAGAGAAAAACATTTCTCTAATGTCAAAGATCTGAGTTTTTTCATCTTGGAACAGATAGGGAAGAATCCCAGAGGGGGCAACAGGGTCCTCAAGTTACGTCAAAGGGAATCCAAACTTATCATAGACTTCCAAACCAAGACCCCGGGGGGTCTTAATCAGGATGAGGAGCTAGCCGTACACCTGAAGGAATAATGTTCTTCGTTTTTTACCATGTTTGACTGTCTGAAGATTATATTTTAGCTTCATGTAACTTTTCAATTTGATGAAACTGTTTTTAATTGTCTTTTGTTATTTGTTTTGTTGTAGGACCGGGATATGGGGCCCAACTCACCGGCACTTCACCTCACGGGACCTCTCCCCTTATCCGGTTCTTGTCACATGAGCACTTTTGCGTTATGGATCTGCCATCACTAAGAATTGGAATTTGACTGGACTGACTCCGCTGTGAGAGCATTTTTAGGCACTTGCCATTTAGATCACCTTTCTCCCTGCACAGTCTGTGACTCTCAAGCACTTGTGTTATTGCTTTTATGCCTGGATAAAGTTTTGGAGAGTATGTCTTTGGGCACTTGCCAATAAGTTCTCCCCCTGCTCCTCTCATGTGGTATTGTTTATCTTGACACCCATTCATTGTCACAAGTGCCTGTATTTGTTCTTGTGCGCAGGCGCGTAATCACTATCACACGCTTGGTAATCTGAGTGAGCCTCCCTGCCTCACACGCATTTGACGTGCAGGCAGAGCGACACGTTTGGAGACCCAGTGGCTCCATTTGCCTTTCTTTCATTGCGGAATTTGCCAATTTCTGGCTGTTTACTTTCTCATGTATTATTATGTTACATGGGTGCGCAGTTATTTTGATATTGTAAATATTTCTGTGTGAAAAATATGTGAAAAATATGTGATTACTTAACATTTATTTTTTTCTCAACTAATCTTTATTGATTGTGTGCGTTGAGTTTGTAAACAGAAAACTTTACTCTTACAATGAAATGCTAGTACAGTCCTCTGTCCATTTCCACTGTTTTGTGTTATATGGCACTGATACGGTAACGCCAATTCACGTGATCAAGCCGTTTGTCGGCGAAACGCGCTGTGAATTAAAACAGCACTGGCTTCATTTTGGTGTCTCCGTGTTGTTTCCTGAGAGCGTGGGATATGGACTTTGTTTACTGAGAGCATACTTTTGTCGGATTCACTCCGCCGACGTCCACGCCACCTTTCATGGGTCAAGGGACCCGGAAGGAGTTCTGTTGAGAAACGAATATATATATATATATATATATATCACAATCCTCGAACCTCCATGCCAACAGCGCAGCGCGGCGAAAGAAGAGGGCAGACCCCACGTTTTCAGGCAGGATGATCTTTTTTATTCACGACCCTTCAAGTGACGCGTTTCGAGTACAACGTACTCTTGTATTATTCGGGGTCTTTCCTCACAGAAAGAAGTTGAGGCGCACACACTGCAGCTAAGGAACCATCCTTTTATTGCACCATTTAAAACCACTCCATTGTCCTTGTCCTAATGCATTTCGGCCGCATCGGCCTTCTTCCGAGGGAGGAGGGAGGGGGGGCTTCTGACATCAAATGGCCTTCCGAACGCACGCAGGCTCTGCTGGTGCTAACTTCAATGATTGCCCTCAGGTGGGTGTCCGGTTCAAACTGACATGAAGAGCATGCTGGTCTTTGTAGTGCGTTCTCTGGCCCTGCGACTTTGCCTCTCCAGTGAGTGATGTCGTAATTGATGATTTTTTGATTGAGGTGATTCCTGTGTCCCCTTGAATCCTATTTTTGAGTCTTCTGGGGCCCATTCCAAGGTCCGGTCCCTGGTGGCTGCCGCTGCCCAGCTTGGCTTTCATATATATATATATATATATATATATATATATATATATATATATATATATATATATATATATATATACATACATACATATATATATATATATATATATATATATATAATATATATTGTAGTTCACGAAGCACAGAGCACAGTAGAAACTGTGCCGATGCACTCCGTTCAGGTAACACGTCTTTGTCAATACCTCCAGCAGTCGGTGTACTTTTCAAGTTGCTTTTAATTTACATCGGTTCCAAAACACAGATACATGGAACAGCCCAAAGCGTTTCAGTGACCCAGTCGCCTTGATCACGGGTGTATGTATATATACACACACTGAAACAGACAAATGTTAATGTGGTGTTATACTTAGGTGTTGAAATAAGGTACAAATGAATGTTTAAAAAACAAAAAAATCTCTGTAATTATAGTTTACTGAGCTAACTAGAAGTCGCGGTTCCACCATGTCCTGCTTATGACATCCCATATAACATTATTCATAACATGTTAAATTACATCATTGCTGACATCACTGATGATATCTCAAATGAGTAATCAAGTGATATGCTTTTCTCCAGGTAAAGTCTGTGCTGTCCTCCATAACTTCCACAAACAAACTGATGGATGAACTTCTTGAATTGATCTCAGTTATTGGCAATCGCTCGGGCAGCATTCACTCACTCAGCCACTCTAGGCAGAGACCCACCTATGTAAATCAGTACTGGCCCTGCTCTCTCTCACGCCCCAAAATAATTTCTTTCTGTAGGTGGGCAGAGGTAACCCACCAGCCTGATTGAAGTAGAAATGGTTCTCTGTCTGTAGCGACTGGACCTACCTCTCTTCATTTCTTGCCAGGAGCTTGACTGTGACTGCCATGAGGGATGGTGGATCTACAAGAAAAAGCTGATGCTAGCTGCCTGGAAGGAACTATGAAGGACAGCCCAAAGGACTGATATTGTTGAGAATCCATAGGTCACCACATCCAACTCCTCTGTCAAAAGCCAAACAAGCAAAACAACATATGGCTCCAGGAAAAACCTCAAAGCTTCCAGAGAGTGAGGATGATGCATCTACTCTGTCTCAACTTTCACCATGCAGGTAGGATGCCTGTACCTACATCAAACTCCATCCTTTCAGGTCCCTAAAATATCTGGTCTGGCCGTTGCTCCTATAACATTTGCTGCAGGAGTTTGCAACAATTCCTGAACCATTGGAATGATCATTCAAGTCAAAGCAGTTCCATAGATATAATTTGTTAATTCGATGTCAGTACTCCAAACCCACTCCAGTGCCCCACTGGCCTTTGGACACTGTTGCTTCTTGTGTTGGGTACTGCAGCGAAAATTATTTTCATTCAGCAGTCGATTCCAAGATACATCTCACCCTAACCACTGAGCATTTACGGGTCATTCAAGTTGAATTGCCACTTTGACCAGTTACTATTGCCAGTCCAGGGGATACTTGACACTCAACTCCAGTACTGTGTGTGGGGCAACCTACTGGGCCACCTACTGGATGCCAAATGACATTAGTGTCCTTGACAAATCAAGGGAGCGCACTTCCTCTTTGGGTGGTAGGTTCCATTGTGCAACACGTGGGGCATTGAAACAGGTGCATTGACTTCCTGTGTGGACCACCTTTCAGAGCACATACTGAAACTGTAATTAAAACTAAAACAGCTCCTGAAACCATTAAAAATGTTACTTTGAAAATAATCTTTTCTCTCTTTGAAACTAGCTACGGTGCACACTACTACTCAATTGAGCCTTGAATAAACTAACATGGGCTCTAGGGTTCAACGTTCAATGTTAAATTGATTTCTAGTGCTTAGAGAGTAGGGGCGTTAAATGAATGTGGGTTCAGATTAAAGGTGCAGAAGGTGTTAGATACTTCCGGTTTTCACAGTTCATGTTAATTCTATGCATACATCCTTATTGTTAAGTGAAATTAAAGTTGTTCTCTGTTTCAAGTATAGTACTGACTGGAAACATCTCTGTGCATGTTTACAGAGCAGCAGAAAAATAAATAATATGGCGTAGGCACATTGAGGTTTCCAAAATGTATCCCTTTTGAATTTGTATTTAAGCCCTTGGTAGTTCCAGAAATCGTGTTGTTCTAAGTGGGCTTTCTGATCTCGCTATACTGTCTCTCTTATGTGTCAATAGCTTTATTCACTACAAGAGCGAAACTGGGGGAATGTTTAATGCCTGCCTTATTGTGAGCTCCATATTATTTTTATTCACAGACTTATCTATGAATTGTCTATTTGCAAAAATGGTCGCAAATTGAGCACCGACTTTTTGAGATTGGAAGAAGTTTTGCCTACCGAGCAATGTACTAATAGGTCAGTTCATAATTCTCCATATTATAGTGGGTCTCAATGGGACCTGCCTAATTAATATGCATGAAGCAGGTCACAGATTGCAAACCACTATGATTGCTTAGAGCTACAGGCATGTGGCGTGCTTGGGTCAGCAGACTACTATGTCTGGAAGTGCTTTTAAATAAAGCAATCTTTATTTTTTTTAAATACAGCCCCTTTTCCTGAAAGGAAAACAGAAAGCAGTTTTCAACACAAAATGAAAAGGTGAACCTTTTTAGGAGCAGGCAGTGACCCAATTGACCACTCCCTACTCCTAAAAAACGTTTTCTTCCCGCTTGTTAATGACTTACTATTAATTTTGAATTGTGATAAAACATTAATGTGTTGTGACTGAATACCTTAAGGAATTGATATTTGAAAGTGACACCCTTAACATGTCCCTTTCAAACAGTGATTTCCTAATGTTTACTTAACCAATTTACCGATTCGGAAAACCCTTTATGAATTGATAATTGGTTTTAGTACCTTACAAAATGTATTTTAGCGATCACTAACCCCCGTATTTACAAAACCTGAGGGTTTTTGAGCGTTTTTGAGCGTTAAAACACTTTGGGCCTTATTTATGAGATGTTGCATCGCTGCGATAAAGCAGCGATGCAACACTTCTCGCCCTCCTTGCGACACCATAGATGATTAATTTTTACTGTATTACGCATCATGTCGAAAGGAATGACAGATATGTCAGTATTACTGATGTATCTGTCTGCGGTAAACTGACGGATTGCTGGAGTTTGGTCGGAAGCATGAAACAACTCCAGCAATGTTCCTTTCACATGGGCAAGCCCCATGTGAAAGGGCCTGTATCAGTCTTACTCCTGCCATGAGGCAGGCGTAAGGTTTTCATGCAACGGCGTCCTAGAAGTGGCGCACTGAAATCTTGTAGATTTCAATGCGCCACTTCTATCAGGCTTTGATGCAGGGGAACGCCGACCCTGTATGCATTATACGTGACGCAGGTATAATGTAGCATAGGGGTTTACGAAGTGACGCATCTGCCTAGATGCGTCGCTTTGTAAATAGGGAGCAACGTAGTGCATTTTTTACAACAATGGTGCGTCACAAAAAGTGAGGCACTGGTGGCGCAAAAGTGTTGCAAGGGCTCATAAATAAGCCCCTTTGTGCATAAATTCTGTAGTCCTTTATGACTATGCAATGAACTGCCAACACAAATCGAGGCTCCCACTGAATTACGGCAGTAGAATATGGGGGCATATTATCAAGGGGGTTTATCTCCGCTTTTTTGGCTTTAAAAGCCAAGAAAGCGGAGATAAAATTATCTCCCTATTACCTAGCTGTCGCTAACACCAGTTAGCGACAGCTAGTAGGAGATAGCGACCATCTTGGGCTCCACTTTGCATGTCAGCGATATTTATCACTGATGACATGCAAAGTGGGCGTGCCAAGATGTTAGCGACTGAAAACAGTCACTAACATCGCTATCTCCTATTACCAACTTTTGGAGATATTCGCGCTAAGCGCAAATATCTCCAAAAGCTAACACCTGCCCTGAGCAGTTCTTAGCCATGTTATCCAATGGGAGGTGGATAACATGGCTAAGAGCATTAGCTCGGTAATGCATGAATATCGCTGACTTTTCAGCGATATTGATGCTTTGCGGCGATTTTTATCGCATTTGCGTTAAACCTTGGTAATACCACGGTTTATTTGCGGTAAAAATCGCCGCAGCTCAGCGGTAAATTTTTGTCATGGTTTTTCTCATGTGGGAACGTGGGGAGCCCAAGCGGCTGAAAGGCAAACCCTATAAGCAAATCTGTGAGGTTCAACCCTCCTCTATCCGTCGAATTCATGTTTCGTATGACACAAATCCGATAAACCCCACAAAATGTCAGCTGTTTTTCTGGTCCAGTTCATGGAATGTGGTATGCTTTTTTTATCCAATGGGAATCGACAGTTTGGTGTCACTGCGCTGGTTGAAACATGTCGGCGGAGCAGGATTGCAAAGTCATGATTTCATGGCAGATTCATTTTCTGTGTGTAAACTGGGTAAACTGTCTCGTTCTTCACCGCCCTCCATCCCTTCAGCAATCAGACAGGAAGCAGCACGTTTCTGGCGTCTCCAGCTGCTAATGTGGCAAATACAAATGAGGCTTCAGTCCTTAATAGCCTGGGACTTCCGTGGGCATCTCCCACTTCGGGAAATGTAGCAACTGATTTAAATGAAGGTCAGAGATAACATGAATACTCCCAGCTCCCCACGCAGCCATTTTCATATCTGCATATATCCATCTCCCCCTCCAGAGACTATTCCCATGGACAGGGAGACTGAGGATTAAAGATAAAGACAGTGAGTGGAGCGTTCATTGTGCTTCAGTAGCTCTATTGCAGCACCATGACTATGTGTGAGAGAACATGTATTGATTACTCACTAGTATTCCTCATTACTTTGATTACCCTATACCTCATCCCAGTGGTTGCTCTATTGATCAGGGCCGAATTAAGACCTTTAGAGGCCCTAAGCACTTGGAAGATTTTGGTGCCCCCATATATATATTTATTTCAAAATATAAACCATAAAATCAATTTAAATTTTTCGAAATGAAACAAAACTTGCAGTAAGATGGAAAATAATGTTTATTTTTGTACTTTCAATTTATTTATAGGTTCAGCTGCACCAGTTGCAGTTTTGCACCATATGGTCCATGGTAAATCCGGCAATGGAAAATTTCTGAGGTGCCCCCTTCCCTTGATGCCCTAAGTACATGCTTATTTCGCCTAATGGTTAATCCAGCCATGCTATTGAGGTTTATCCGCTGCGTTGAGGGTGCAGGTGGTAAGGCACTAATTACCCCGATCACCCGTCCTCATTCCAGCACTTACATTAGCCCACACACCCAATTGTTTTTAATCCCAATATAGGATGCTTGGGGTGTGTTGCTTCTTTCAAACTACACTTCGGGCCTGATTTAGATCTTGGCGAATGTGCAACTCTGTCACAACGGTGACGGATATCCCGTCCGCCAAAATATGAATCCCATTATGTCCTAGGGGATTTACATTTCGGCGGATGAGATATCCATCACCGTTGTGACAGAGTAACCCGTACACCATGATCTAAATCTGGCCCTCAGGTTTTTTGTTTTACGTTTGTTTTACCACTTTCAACCAGAAAAATCAATGACCACTCTATTATATTCATATTTTTGGGTACCAAATTGTCATCATAAAATGGTACGAAAATGCTTTCAATTGCTGATAGACGGTATATCAGATGGGTGTTGTATTCGATAATAGGTCGAACAGAAATATCTACTATACTGAGTTTTGAAGTATACCAACTACAGCACAACTTTCCTCTTTGGCTGTTTGTCCATAGCCCTCTTCTCTGAGGGTACAGCTTGCCTCTCCTAATGCAGCCTGTACAACAAATTGACCCAACTCGCACACATTTTTCCAGAGTTTATGGCAATCTACTTTCTTAAGTTGTGTGCATTTTCAATCATTGTTTCAGCAATGAAAAATGTGCTGAAATCTGACCTGCTGTACAGACCCTAGTAACAAACACTGGCAAAAGCAAAACCCAAGACGTGAGGAATCCTCCCTCTCCGAAACTGTGCCCGGGACATGTCTTGTGGTGTGATAGCTTGAAGCAAACATTGATTATCTCGTTCAGTGCATGGGCAGCATGGCTGAAACAGAAATGTTCTGTTATGTTACATTGATTTGTACAGCACACCTATTACCCGGGCGAGTATCCGGGTTGGAGAGGGTATCCAGTTGGGGGTCTTCACAATGGACACTGCAGAATAAAGGCGGAGCCGGCCAAGACATTTTAAAGATTAACCCTGACTTGTTCCCAACTCTTTTCAGTCTCCACGGGCCATTCAAGAGTAATTCATCATTTTTTCAAAATGCTCTGTAGGTCTTTCTGCCGAGTCTTTCAATTGTGGATCCGCAGAGCTTACAGTGTGTGACCTGGACATGCCCTTGGCTTCATGTTCTTTGGTCCTTTAAAGATGGGGAAGGCGATGATCAGCACTAAAATCCTTGACAAATGTATTTCCTGTTCTGAGGTCTATCCAGAGGACAGTCTGCCTCCAGTTTGCACTTCCTGCAAGTAGGAAGCGAATGCCAATGAAAACAAGTCTTGGATGCCAGTGTCTGAAGTCAGAAAGGAGCAAAATGGAATTAATAAAGCTGACATCAATGTGGGGAATGTATTTCTTATTCTGCCAAGGCCAAAAAACTGAATGGGAGCTGGCGGAGCTCAGGTTCCACTTTTGAATTTCTCATCAGCTACTCGATCAGCAAATCCACATCCTTTGTGTGTCGTAAGCAAGAGAGTCTGTGGGTGTGCAGTGCCTGCCCTAGAGGTAAACACTTCGGACCCTATTTATGAGAAACTAACGCAGTGTGGAGCCGCAAGTCATTAAGGCTGTGCTGCGTTAGTTTTGAAGCACGGGGATGCAACATATTTACAACAATATGTCACATCCCTGTGCTCTTCCCTGTGCTGGCGCACAAACTGCTGTCTTATTCTGACGCAGGCACCCTTGCACAGTGGTGCAAGGATGCCTGCATCATGGGGAGATTGTTTTTGTACAGGAAGGGGTACCTTAATGCACAAAAATAATCAATTGAGGTGAGCTCCTCTTACAATGCCTGCTGTAGAAAGCAGCACACATTGAAAGAGGAAAACAAAACGAGTAGAAATGAAAGCATTTCTCCTCGTGCCTCGCTATGTCACCTCTGGGGTGGCGTAGCATTCTGAGTCATTTCCAGGTTTAGGATTGCTCGTAAATCTGGAAATACATCAGTGGACATGGGTGTTGCGTGAGAACACCCACAGCAACACCCATATCACGTCCCTAACAGACAAAGTGTTGCGTGAAAAGGGGCAATATTTACAAGCACACGTAAAGCTATGCAGGGTGGCTTTACATGTGCTTGTAAATATCATGCAGCAGGTTGTGCCGCTGGTGTGTCACACAACGGGACACTCCTGCGGCGCAAAAGGCTTGTAAATAACCCCCTGCATTTTTTTCTTACTGATTTTATTGAGTTTTTATCTTAACAATTGCATAAAGCAGTGTGTGCCCCAATGATGTGAGAAGCGTGACGGTGAACAACATTACAACATCCAAGAGCTATTGCTGGTGAACAAGAATATGTAATAAAAGCAATAAAGCCATGCATAATCCCATAAAATATTGTAGTTAGGCAGATGGAATACAATAGTGTGGTCCACCTAAGAGGGGTGGGGTCCAGAACTTGGGGATGGGAGGAGATGATTCGGGTACATTAATAGGTAGGTCTGTGCATCGTACAATGTTAGGATGCATCTCAGCGGGCATCAGCAGTGGAGATGATAGCACTGCACGGTGGTGGGGCGCCAGGCTTGTTCGCAGAGGCGGTGAGGGAGTAGAGTGGGAGGTTGTGGGGTTAAAGGGAAGGGGGATTGGACTGGAAAAGTGGGGAGAGAGGTCTCATTTATAGGTGCCAATTGGGCCTGATTGAGACCCGTGTAATTCATGGTGGAAGCTCATCATTATGTGTGAGTCGTAAGAATTGGGGTAAGAAGAATGTCCCATTCTTGAGAAATGGGGTGTTGACGGAGGAGGTGAGCCTCTACACAGCGTAGGACTTTCCCTCAGCTTGCCCCCATTCTCGCATCACCCCGTGCCATGTGCCACTGGTGGTGCAGACACTGCCCTCCAATGGAAAGTTAGTGCCTTCTTAGCTAGTAGAAGTGCCATGCCTAAAAAAATTCCTCACCCTGTAATGGGTCTTGCGTTTGAAGAGGCTGAAGGCACATGTCACCGACATATAAATGTCAGGGAGAGCGGTGACTTCCTGTAGCGTGGCATGGAGCATGTGCCAGTATTCCGTAAGGGGTAGGCAGGACCACAAAATATGGAGCAGAGCAGCCTCCGCCTAGCAGCACCGTGGGCAGCAGAGGTGCGCTACAAGAAAATACTGGATGAGTTACTCAGGCGTAAGATGGGCTCGGTGGAGAGTGGAGAACTGTATGTCTTTAAAGGGGGCATTTCTGGAGACCCAATGGGGGAACTCCAGGGCCTGCTCCCACTCCACATGGTGTAGCTCCTCCCGATGATGTCTTCCCACAAGCCTCGCAAGGCAGTTAGGGGAGACCTGGTGAGTTCCCATATTGCCTCATAGATCCATGTAATCAAGCGCCTGCCCTCCCCCATGCTGAGCAAGGTTTATATGATGGGGTGGCTATTAGTTTCTGCATCATGTGTGACCCAAAGGATCTGACAGGTGTTGTACACTTGTCTGAAGGTAAGGGATTGTCCTGCTAGTATGCCATAGTCAGAAATAAGCTGGTCAGAAGTGAGAAGCTGCCCATCTGAGAAGCAATCCCATTTAGTGGCCAGTGACCGCTCCTGCTAGCTCCAGAGTTCTGGGGCAGAGTAGAAGCCAGGGAAGTGTGGAAGGCCTGGCAAGGGGAGTTCCGGAGCCTATGAATCGGTGTGATGTGTCAGACGGTGAACTCGGGCCATGCATCTGAGAGCTACCAGCACCTGTAGGGACCAAGGGGATGGGGATATTATACTGGGGAGCAGGAACCATCTCACCATGGGTGGAATCAGTGGACCTGGTCTATGACGTTTTATTTTACAAGTTCACCCCACCATCCAATGTGCCAACCATTGTAGCTGCAACTCCAGGAAGTAGGCCTCAAAGGCTGAGGCCCACTGATTGCCACTACCAACTGGTAACTGTAATGTTTTCAGGGCTATTCAGCAGTGTTAGTTTTCCCAGATGAGGTCACATAGCAGTGTGTCCAAGTTGTGGAAAAAACTCTGAGGCGAGACTATGTAAAGGTTTGCAGAGTAATAGAGAAGGATTTTCATCTTTGACAGTGCTATGTTTCCAATAGGGGCCAGGGGCAAATTCTTCCAGAGTATGGTACTTGCGATTTTATAGCAGTCAGGACTGCCCGCAGATTGCCTTCATTCAGATTGACCTGGGAGTAATAGAAGGTAATACCAAAATGTCGGGCCGAGGTCTCTTGCCATCTGAGTGGGGTGTTCCCAAGGCATATCTCTCTTGGGTTCAAACAGGTGCAGAATAGGTATGCAGATGATTTAGCCCAATAGACCCGGAGCCCCACCGCTTGGGCAAAATCACACAGTCTGGCATGTACTGGGGAGAAATCAACACAGATGTCTTGTAGGTATAGGAGCAGGTCATAGGCAGAGAGGGATACCGCATGTGTCCTGTCGTTCAGGGGAATGCCCCAGGTCTGTCCCTCTCTCCGAATACTGTTGGTGAGGGGTTCCATAACCATCGCGAATAGCAGAGGGGATAAAGGGCATCCCTGCCTAGTTACTTGACCCACAGAGAGAGGCAGGATGAGTTGGGCTAAGCGGATCTGGGAGGTGGGGTTGGTATATAGCAGCTTTGTATATGCTAGCAGCTGCTTGCCCTCTCTCATTCAGTCTAGGACCTGGAAGAGATAGTCCCAGGCAAGTGAATGAAACGCCTTCTCTAGGTCCACTATGAGATGGGCTGCATGGGCGAAATGCCTCTGTGCTTGATCCTGGATTTGGAAGAGACGCCTAATGTTTTTTTGAAGTACTGCGCACTGGGAATAAGCCTTTTTGATCTGGATGAATAAGCTTGGGAAGAATCTGAGTGTACGTGTTGGAGACCCTCTTCCCTAAAATCTTGTAGTGCTCCAAGAAGGGAAACAGCCACTTCAACGTGGCCGTTTCCGCGCATAACCATAACCACGCATGCATTTCAAAGCATGCGTGGTTACAACGAATAGCCTTTACCATGCATACCTTTACTACGAGATACATAGTAAAGGCATGTGTGCTAAAGTTAAAACAAAAAAAGGGGGGGAGCTTGGGGGGTCTCCCCCCCCCCTAAAAAAGGATGGAATTAAAAAAGGGCACTGGGGGGTACCCCCAAAATATAATTTTTAAAAAGCCACACCTGTTTCCGTCCTTTAAAGAAAAAGATGTGGAGGCAATCAGCGTCGTTAGAGGAACAGAAGCACACTTCCGCTTCCTCTTAATTACGTGCAACGTCACCTCTGAAGAACAAGGAGAGGAGAGGTAAGGGGGAATGAGGGGGTGGTGTTGCCCAGGGGTACATTTAAAGGGTACATTTTTAGGGTGATATCCTTTAACATGAAAATGCTACTAACATGCATATTTTAACAATGATAATCGTTGTAAAAGTATGCATGTAAAAGGCATTTTCGTGGTAAAGGATATGCGTGGTGATGGCATTCACATTGTAACCCATGCGTGGTAAAGACATGGGTTACAACATGCATTGTAAAGTCATGCAACCCTCTAAGAAAGCAATCAGTCTGTAAGTTAACAGGTTAGCAGGGCCCTTGTCATGTTTAAGGATGAAGATCAAGGGGGACTCCCGGAGAGACTGAGGCAGTTCTCCAGGTTTCAGAGCGTCGCTGAACTTCTCCACCAGACGAGGTGCCAGGCTGTTGGAAAAGGTGCTGTAGTATTCTTTTTGGCCATATTTTGAATGGCCTGTTTGAAATCTGCCACAGAGAACACAGTATCCAGGGTATCCCTGGCAGCATCAGGGATTTTGGGAGGGTGAGGTCGGACAGGAAGGTGTCCACCATGTCCACAGATGTGGAGCGGGTGTCTCGTAGTCACAGCGGTACTGGGAACAGACACCAGCTCTGGCATATCCTCTCGACCAGCCCCAGGGAGGAGGCTGCAAAACTGGCTTCCAATACCACAACTGGACCAAGGGGTCAAAAACCAGCCCCACCCATCAAAAACTGTCCCCCACCCATCTGGCCCATTGGGACAATGTGCAGTGCCCACTACGACCAGTCCGTCCCTGCTTGTAGTACCGGAAAAATGCCTGGAGGATGTTGTATTGTGCACAGAGGGTTGTGCCAGAATGTACAGTAAATTTACAGAATGGGACATGAGCTGCTTTCCTGTCGGACCAGTCAAGGGAGCAGGTGACCCAACTTGTCACGTTCTCTATAAATGGAAGCATCTTAGGTGCTCCAAAAGGGCAGCGTACTGGGTCTTGCCTCTGTGAGCCCTTTGTGGTGTTGTGGTCCGTGGCACTGTCCAGTAGCGAGGGAGCTGTTCCCGTTGCACAATCTCTCTGTCTAGCATACTTCTACTATCTCCTGCTGGCAAGCCCCCCTAGTGACCACCTTATAGGCATTCCATTTAATGATCCTGGAAGATGTTATGTTGTGGTTATCAGCAAAGTATCTCCATATGTGGCCCTCTTGTGCATCACAGTAGACAGGATCTTCCAGACTGTCCCAGGGAAGCCGCCACGTGGGCGTCGGGGGATGTTGAGTATTCCATTGCAAGTCTATAATATGTGCATCATGGTCAGAGATGATACAACCAAGATTGTCAGCATGGCAGACTGAGGATAGCAGGGTAAAGAGGCATACAATTACTGAACCAACAAAAGCAGCCAAGGACTCAAAAAAGCCACACCACCTGGAGTGGTCACTTTATCAAAGCTACCAAATTGCCCACCTCTAATGGCCAGTTGGGAAATTGCAATAAAGAAGATTTATCAACTACGTTGACGTAGACCCACACCTCTTTTTGACTCATGTTAATTACTTACAAATGCAGACTCAGCTGTATTATTTGCCTCTCTTTCTTCTATAAATAAGGGAGCATAAATTGAGGTCCAAGCGCACTTATAGATTGTGGGCTGCAGAGTAGAAGGAATAGAATCGGGAATGCAGGCATGTGTCTCTCCGTGCATCCATATGTGCCCATAGATTGACCTACCTCTTGAAGCACTCCAATTGTGTGTGGGGGAGCATGAGAGTGGCTGGTGGGACCAATCTAGTTGAAGGTCAAGTATGCATTTATAGTCCCCGTCCAGCACCCATGCCATTTGAGTCTTATGAGTCAGTGCTCCAGAGAGCGCTGTCCAAAAGGTTCATAGGCACTCCCCAAGAGAACAAGCAGACCCTCAAGTAGCACGTATCAGCCCTCCCTAGTGTTGAGCACTTGAAAAGGAACTCCTGGTCGAATCCAGACCATGGCCCCTCCTACCTATGCTGAGTAGGTGGGGGCATATACCCAACCCCTCCACGGCATTTGAAGTGGGTACAGCTCTCCAGCAGTAGTATGTGATTCCTGGAGGAATTAGGGGGCATATTATCAAGATAAGCGATATAATTATCGCGCTTTAGCGGCAGAAAACTGCCGCTAAAACGGCGATAATGGGCTTGATAATATTCTCTATGGAATTCCAATTGAAACCCATGTTAAATGTGAAGGACACCTAACCTGAGCTTCAATTGGAATTCCATAGAGCATATTATCAAGCCCATTATCGCCGTTTTAGCTGCAGTTTTCTTCCGCTAAAGCAGCGATAATTTTAACGCCTATCTTGATATTATGCCCCTAAGTGTGCCTGTTGGTGCTTAATATAGTAGTATACAGAGTAGCGCTGACTCCCTGTGTGCATGCAGCATACGTTCAAGGAGAGGAATCTGGTGTTACTAGGTGGAGCCATAGTGAGTATGGTGGTGGGGGCTTTTCTTGTGCAGAGGATAAACTCTTGCATCCATCTCTATGTGCTGCTGCCCTACAGTCATATCTGTATGTTGTGCAGGTTGCCTGTATACCCAGGGGCATTGCATAGGGAGGGGACAGGAGAAGGTGACAATAGGTAAAAGTAACAATATGTACTGCCTACCGCAATTAATGGTTTACCCAAACTGTCGGTACTGGGGTTTAAGAGCAAGGTTACCCTATTTGACCATAACCAGAGCTGTGGCGGGCCTGTCAGTACTTGCATGAGGGGTAAAAGTGGCAGTGACTCAGCTCTAGTTGTTCGTGAGTTCGCAGATTTACAAGTTCTCTGGAGTGGAGATGGTTTTAAGACACTGGGAAAATGTGGGTTAAGTATAGGAACGAGTGCTCTTACCATTCCTGTCCAAACATTAGGGAGCAATACTTTATTTTAGTGTTCGCTGTATGAGGAATCACCAGTTGCAGAGTTTGGGATCCCGGGTGTGAGCCGGTGGATGGGCCGGAGTCCTCATCCAATGAGAATATACGCGGGCCACCTTCGTGGTCCGAGACCTCGGTGTTCATCCTCTATGATTTGTTCTAGGGCAGTGGGGGTCTTGGTGAAGTCGATTCTGTAGTTTCCCGTATTTGGGGGAGGGGAGGAAGGGGGGCAGTGGGCCATCCCATATCTCGGCTAGAGGATGTAGTGCGGTGCTTGTCTGTCCAGGCTCCTGCATCTTTGGGATCAGTGAAAATTAGGAATTTACCATCTAGGAGGATCTTGGAACGGAAGGAAAATAAAAAGGAATATTGGACACCAATCTGTCTGAATGGTCCTTTGGCCTCCAGAAAGGAGGGGCATTGTTGCACCGCTTTGGGGTAGTTTGGGAATATCATGATGGCTTTGTCCTCGAGCTCTAAGGGTTCAGGCACTCTGATGGCCCTCAAGATGGCATTGTAGTCCTCTAAGTGCAGGAGTTTGCCAACATGGGGCGCGAGGGCACCCCTGGTGGGGGATAGCATGCCGGCACCCAGTGCGCTCTCTCCAGTGAAAAGAAAGAGGTAAGGTCCAATGAAAGGACAAAGGACCTGAACCAGGTTTCCAGGAAAGACAGTGAGTCTTGGCCCTCAACTGCCTCCAGGTGAGGATTCTAACATGGCTCTGGAGGTCTTGGATCACGCGCTGGTTGTCTGCAGCTAGTGGGTGCAGTGAGGTCAATTACTTTTCCCCATCAGTGACTCTGTCTGTGAAATTACAGTGGTCATGGCGCAGGAAGATCAGCTCTGTCACCAGGGAGCCGTGTTTAGTTTCAATGGATATTTGGGAATTCTCAATAGCAGCAAGTACCTTGTCCAGCTTGTCTGGTGCAGAGGGGTGCTGTGAGTCTCCTGGTAATAGGGTGAGCAGGATGGTGGACGGAAGGTCCCCTGTTACAGTCGCCTATGCTGGCGTAGCTAACTCAGTCTGCCCATGATTACGTGCCATGGGGCCCCTAGGCAGTGACAGGGTCGGTGATGGCTTGTGTAGCTGTAGGTCGTTGTCCAGGGTTTGCAACTGGAGTGGTGCAACGTCAGGCCTCACAAGCCCTCAAGAATCAGGGTAGATGGAGGAGATGGAGGTGGAAGTGGCTCGTTCAGGGCCACTAAGTAGAGGAGCCTGAGGAATGTGAGCATGGGCCCAGCTCAGTGCGGCGTAGCCCCCAAAAGGTGGTGGTCCTTGATTCCTTTACTGGTCACCCCACAAGCATGATGGGGGGGCGAGCCCAGACTCAGCGGAAGACTGTCAGGAGCTGGAGCCCACTGCCAGAGGTGCTCATGCTCCGCGGGGCTGTCCCATGACAAAGTGGTCCCCGTACCTCCAGTCTGGGTGGGGAAGGCATGAGTGTGTGGCAATCCAGCTGCCGCGGGCGCGTCCAACAGACTGCCTCCAAGATGCACTAGCGAGCAGCTTCAAGCTCCGCTGCAGGGCCCACCACTCATTATAAACTACAAGGCTCAGTGAATTCAACACAAGTGCTTTGGGTGGCAGGAAATGCAACATAAAATTTGGGATGTTTGCAATTGCTTATGAACAAATAAAAGATTAACAGTGAAAAATAAAGAAAACATTCAAAAACCGGAACAAACATACATGTCCACATCCAGTGAAACCAACAGACGAAAACTGGAAAAAGATAAGATGGCCTTGAACACTTTGTGCACCACAAAAGCAGAGTATGCGCTTTACCGACTCAAAACCTGACATTATGAACAGGATAAAAGCAGGCAGATTGTCAAAGCAAATTGAGACAGTGATTGCAATCTTTGCCATCTATGACTCGAAGGCAATCCTGTGCGACTACCTCAAGTGATAGCGAACACACTTGCAAGCTAGTATTGATGACTGCAAAGCTCAGAGTCCACAGGTGACCTAGATGCAGGGGAAACATTCTTCCAGCACTTGGGGGCATATTATCAAGGGAGTTTATCTCCACTTTTTTGGCTTTAAAAGCCAAGAAAGCGGAGATAAAATTATCTCCCTATTACCTACCTGTCGCTAACACCAGTTAGTGACAGCTAGTAGGAGATAGCGACCGTCTTGGGCCCCACTTTGCATGTCAGTGGTATTTATCACTAATGACATGCAAAGTGGGCGTGCCAAGATGTTAGCGACTGAAAACAGTCGCTAACATCGCTATCTCCTATTACCAACTTTTGGAGATATTCGCACTAAGCACGAATATCTCCAAAAGCTAACACCTGCCCTGAGCAGTTCTTAGCCATGTCATCCAATGGGAGGTGGATAACATGGCTAAGAGCATTAGCTCGGTAATGCACGAATATAGCTGACTTTTCAGCGATATTCATGCATTGCGGCGATTTTTATCGCATTTGCGGTCAACCTTGGTAATACCAAGGTTTATTTGCGGTAAAAATCGCCACAGCTCAGCGGTAAAGTTTTGTCTCTAACCAGGCAATAGCGATAATTATCGCTATTGCTTGGTAATATGCCCCAATATTTCTTGCGAATATCTCAAACAGGGCACTCATTTTGGAATTATCGAAGCCAGGTAAAAACCCTCTCCAATGCAGCAGTTATTTCTTGATACCCCTGCTTAATGAAAACATTAAAATATTAGCAAAGATCATAATGGATAGGCTCAAACGGGTGATTCCATCCCTTACACTACTCACTCACAAGTGGGCTATTTACGGTAGATCATTAGTTATTTTTGATCACTCCATCTGTAGAAAGACAAAGAAACAACAAAACCACCATTGTGTTGTGTTCATATTGCTCAAATTCTTGCGCATTGTGAGTTGTGCTGCTACCCCCGTGTTTGGATGGTCCGAAGGTGACAAACACAACATTCAGTAAATCTTTAAGAGTGTGTGTGATGGATTTGTGTTTATCTACAACACACTCAGATCTGTGTTCAACCTGTGTAGTGGCGGCAATTTGTCGCATACTGTCATCTCTCACACACTAGTGTGTGTTGAACTTTAATGAAAAATCTGTGTAATTCATTCGCATTCACTCCTGTTGTTTCTTTGTCTTTCTACATAGTAAGCTACATTTTTCTCAATACGAGGAAACACCGCCACCCCGTGGTTGTTGTGTTTAATACAGGCTCAAGTTGGGAATGATTTCATTTTATAGTAGAAGAAAATGATTTTATTGCAAGGCCCTATCTCCTTTATTACCTCAGTCTCATACACAGCAGCAACATAGGATGTAGAATTAAAATAGCGCATCTTTAAACATGCTAAAACACTTAGAACATGCATATAATCACAGGACTCGCAGCTAACTTCCTTCTTTTATTGGTGCTCACACAGATAAGTACATCTTTAAAAATACTTAAACAGTGTATGAGAAAATAGAAGTTGATTTATGGTATAAGTGATGTATGGTTTTTAATGTTATAGTAAGAGTCATGAGCGGAAAGGACCTGAGAGGTAATGTAAAAATATAATGTAAAAATTGCTTATAAAGCGCGGCATTCACCGGACGGTTTCTTGGCGCTGTTCACTTTATTCGGTGAGAGGCAGAGGGCGAGGAGAGGAAAGCTTATGTGTAAATGCTACGGAAGAGGTGAGTTTTTAGGAGAGACCTAAAGTGAAGATAGGAGGAAGAGAGTCTCAGTTCCAGCGGGAGAGAGTTCCAGAATGAGGGTGCCAAAAAGGAGAATCTGAGACCTCCGTGTTTTTTGCGCCTGAAACGGGGTGTCTGAAGGAGCGCAAGGTGAGAGGAACGGAGGTGCCTGGAGGGAGCATAAGGGTGCAGGAGAGAGGAGATAAAGGAGGGACCGATGCCGGCCAAAGATTTATGAGTCAGGCAGCCCAGTTTGAACTTGCAGCGCTCCGAAACGGGAAGCCAGTGAAGGGCCTTGAGGAGAGGACGGACGTGGTGATGTTTTGGTTGGTGGTAGATCAGGCGAGCTGCCTGATTCTGTATCAGCTGCAGTCTGTTAATTTGGTATTGTGGGATGCCAGCGTACAGAGCGTTGGCGTAGTCGATCTGAGAGATGACTAATGCCAGCAGTGCCAAGGTGAGGGCTTCAGTGGTCAGAAAGTGGGCTATTTTCCGAATCTTCCGAAGCTGGAAAAAGCAGGAGGACACAGTAGCACTGACCTGGTGCTTCATTGAGAGGTCCTGGGAGATGTAAACCCCCAGGCTTTTCACTTTGTCAGCAGGGTGGGGGGGGGGGGGCCGAGGGAAAGGGGCCAAAAGGTGGAATTCCAGGGATTGGATGGGCCTCCGACAAGGACGAGCTCTGTCTTGTCGGGATTAAGTTTAAGATGGTGAACGCCCATCCAATTACTGATATGACAAAGGGTGGACTGGAAATCTTGAGCCGCTTCATCCGAGGAGTCGAGATTGAAGACGAGCTGAATGTCATCTGCATAATTAAATGCAGTGACATTCCTGCCACGGAGGGAGCGGATCAGGGGGGTGAGGTACAGGTTAAAAAGAAGGGGTGACAGGGATGAACCCTGCGGAACGCCGCAGGTGACCCTCGTCCTGTCTGCCGTAAACTGGGAAAGGCGGACCGATTGGTGGCGGTCCGCCAGGAAGGAACGAACCCAGTTAAAGGCCGTCCCACTGATGCCTGCCTCTTTGACACGGTCGACTAAGATGGTGTGGACGACCGTGTCAAAGGCCGCCGACAGATCTAAGAGCACCAAGGCTTGACTGATGTTGGAGTCAGCGCCTCTACGAAGTTCCTCCATAACAGAGAGGATAACCGCCTCTGTCGAATGGGCAGGTCTAAACCCGGCTTGCTGGGAGTCTAGAAAGTTGGATTCCTCAATAAAGGAGCTGAGGACGCTGGTCACATGTGTCTCAAGTACCTTGCTCAGGTAAGGAAGAAGGGAGATGGGACGGAAGTTGCCCAAGACCGTGGGGTCGGCGTTGTTTTTTTTTAATATAGGGACCACTTCAGCGTTCTTGAACTGACTGGGGACCTCACTGAGCAGGAGAGAGTTGTTCAGGAGGGCCAGTGGAGGGGCAGGACAGGCCGAAAAAGCGGCCCGGAGAATCGCCGGAGGGCAGCAGTCTGTGGGGGAACCAGATGAGACTTTGTTTAGCAGGGAGTTTGTGGGTCTGTTTACTTTTGAGGGCTCAGAATGCATGAGAAAAGGTGAGAAAGGGCAGAGCTTTCTTTGCAGATTGGCTTTTTTGTACAATTTATTTATTTATCTATAAAGTTTTATATAGCGCGAACTTGATCCCGAGGGATATTGGAGCTCTTTACAATTATAGGGAAAGGTAACAATCAAAAACATGAGTCTAACATGGGGAGTATAATAGGCCTTGAATCAAATGGTGCACACATAATACCTCATTTATAAATCCTGAGTGAACGAGGTATGTATTTTTTATAGAGGATCTGAAGAATGCTAATTGTCATTAGAGCTAGTGCAGCAGCAAAGAGGAGAAATATTTTTTAAATAACTGCTGCTGGGTAGTGAGACGTATTGCACTGATCAGAAGTTGAGTTTTTTCACTATTTAGGTGAAGCAGGCAGGTCCGGTTTAGATGTTTACAATTGAAAAGAAACTAACCGTTAGTAGCGCGAGGAGGGGGGCGACAGCACATGGTCTGCCGCAAGCTAGAATCGCTTCGTGCTGGGCTTACCGGTTGCAAAACGAGGGGGGCGCACGAGAACAGCCACGAGTAGAGACGCAGGAGGCACGCCGAGACAGGATTCTTGACGCGCACTGCCGAAACCTCTGCAGCACAGGGGAAAAAGTATGTCACAAAGGGGACCCCATACAATGGTGCGTGTGGTGGCCATTTTAACAGTTTGGGAGCAAAGACATGATTTGTGCTGTGGATTTTGCGGCCATATTTTGGAAAAGATTTTTTTTTTCTTCAGTGAGTCAGTCAATGTTTATTGTGTCAATTAATAAAAATTGTTACAAAATGTCAACTAAAATCTCACGTAGTTCATTTCAATTAGTTTGTACCGAGGAAGTTGTGATGTGTTATATCTTACTAAAACTATCAAATATAATTTTTTCCGAACGGAGCAATTAAAAAACAGATTAAATCAGTGAAGTACAGGTGTAAACAATAAATTGGTTCAATTAGTGGATTCCATCCCCTTATATGCAGGCTTTAACAGTCTTGCAGGGGAGGGTTTAGGGTCAAAGAGGCATGTATACGTTCAAAAGTTTCTTTGGGATACTCGAACCAAATTTTAAATTAAGAGTTTCTATGTCATTATAAAATACATAGATCCGATGGTGGCATAAATAGGCTAAATGCTAAATATACATAGGAGTTTCATTTCAATGAGGTGAGAGTTGTACAATCCTCTATAAAGCATATGTTCTTCAGGCCTAATAATTTCAATTACAAAGGTGCATTATGCTTTTTTTTACCTAAAAGTTCTTTGATTTTATATGCAAACTTAGCAAACTTTGCCAATTCCATTGGAATCTCCAGATTAAATAGCAGTTTCATGGCCTCAGTACAGGTTCGCACCCCATGTTTTAAAAACAAGGGCTTTAATAAAGTATGTTGTGCATGCAACAAACAAGGGCATGTGCAAACCAGATGAGCCAAGGATTCTTCATATTGGTGGCAAAGTCTGCAGGTTGTTATTGCTTCCAATGTTTTCCAGCGCCTATAAATGTCTTTGATCGCCAAGGCCATCAGTCTCACCATAAAGATTTGTTTTAAAATCGCCTTATTTAATGCCGTATTAAGGTATGGTTGTTGTAAATGGGCTTCATAGGAACTTGAAAGTATCCCAATATTGCTACTGGAAGAGTTTAGTTCCTTCAAGTCCCCTGCCTTTGATAGTAACCTAACTTGCTTTTTCAGTATGGACTTTAGGGTGCCGGGCTGGTGAGTAAAATCCTGCAATTTGGACATGTCAAGGTTCAGTTCATTACAGGCGGTATGCAGGCCGTCATGCCACGGATTGATCCCTTTAATGAAAATTGTCTTTAAAACTGCCTTCATTGTATGCGGGGGGCTGCGCAGACCCCTCGATGAAACCGCACCATTGAGGCCCAGTGCTCATAACTCTGTTTGTTCAGCCCAAATTCCAGTCGCACCAAAGCGTTGCGAGCGTGGGCAGGAATCTGAAAGATTTGCTTATATGCGCGGCAGTTAGCGTGTTCCATAGTGTTTATAACAATTTCTGGGAATGCTATCTGGCCATACGTAATTGGCGGTAGTAATTTGGCATTTAAGACCTTTCTCATTGCCTTGGTCGTCAGGCTGTGTAGCTTAGAGTTTAGTTTACACAGCGCAAATGTTACTGCTTTAATTTTTGTTTCGACTGAGGCGATGTGTGCTGTGGGTTCCCCATTGCTCATCAGCCACACCCTCAGGTAGTTATATTTGGTCACTGTTCCTATTTTTAGATTACCCAGTCTCCACTGTTGTCTGAGTTTTTTTGTGTATTTCCCAAATATGACTACTTTTGTTTTTTCTGCATTCGCTTGTAATTGATTGTAGTTGTTATACATGTTTAGAGAGCCTAGTAGTCTTTGCATGCCTGTTTTTGTATGGTCTAATAAAACCATATCGTCTGCGTACTGCATTAAACATAGTCTATTTGGGCCGATTTTGGGTGGTAAAAGGTTGCCATTAGATACATTTTTTCCAAGATCTGCCATATAGAGATTAAATAGCAGAGGAGCCAGTACGCAGCCTTGCTTTAACCCTCTCTCTGTTGGGATCCTTTAGGTGGCTGAATGTGCCGCAGTTTTTACTCGTACCCAAGTTCCTGTATAGAGACTGATTATGGCTTGCAACATTTTTACTGGTATCCGCCAGTCTTGTAGTTTCTGCCATAGCATATTCCGATTGATCCCGTCAAAAGCAGCGGAGTAATCCACAAAACATGCAAAGAGAGGCAGCAAGTTTTTCTGCCCGGATTGATGTATTAAGTAGGCCAGAGTTAGAATATTATCCGTTGTAGCTGCTCCTGGCCTAAAACCGGTTTGGTACACAGGGAGAATTTCATTTTCATCTGCCCAGTCCTGTAGATCTTTCAGGAGGAGGCTGGCGTATCCTTTCGCCTCAATATCCAGTAAGGCAATAAGCCTGTAATTGGCAGGGTCCCCAATGTCTCCTTTTTTGTGGATGGGTTGCAACAGGGATCCTTTCCAAGTCTCCGGGACTATTGCATTTGTCATACAGTTCTGGTAGAGTGGCGTGAGTACGGTTCCCCAGAAGTTGCAATCTTCTTTGAAAAGATGGCCTGGTAGGCCATTCGGACCGGGAGCTCCATCTTTTTTAATGTTTTTTAGGATTGTCATCACACGGTCCCCACTGATTAATGATTCAGACATTTCTTCGATGGTTGTCAGTTTCCCTTCCACAAATGGCCCGGGTGTGTCTTTGGAAAAGATTTTTAAAATAAAGAAGTACAGTTGGTAAAAAAAATAAGTATGGAACACAGCTAGGGGAATATGTTATGGAAGGAAATGTATTGGAATACATAGAAAAGATGTTTGGGGAAATAACAGAAAAAAATGATAAAATGATTGATAGCTGTGTAGAAAGCCATATTAAAGGAAGCAGTGTCCAAAAAAATGTGGAAGAGGAAAAATATAGCTCTATCGAGCAGATTGAGCTACTGGATCCAATGTTAAGGGATCCAAGAGAGCACATAAGAGGAAACACGTATAGATGTTAAGAGAAAATAGAAGGTCTGGTCATAAGGCACCAGATGCAGGAGTGGCTATAAAGGGAAAAGGAGATGCTATAAAGGGAAAAGTCACTATGTGGTGACTTGTTATGAATCACCCACAAGGGAGAATGTGGAATTGGTGTGTTCATCAGATTTTGATGAGTCTGCGGAAGAAAGCGAGAAATGTAAGAAAAGGAAGTTGGAGAAAATGAAGATTAAATTGGAAATAGGTGATTTTATAGATCCATTGGGTGAGGAGATGTTCAATACTCTTTTAATACAACATTCGCTTTTGCCACAGTGGACACCAACTGAGCATATGGTTCAGTATATATCATACTGGATTTGCTGGAAGATACCAAAGGAGGTACAGACTTGTCTATGTTCTGAGTGTCTGAGACCTACCTTGCAATCCAAAGTGGCACACCTGAGCTGGACCTAAAAAAATATGTTTTTCCTAAAAAAACAGGAAGAGATCCAAGAAAGGGGTGTAATAAAGGATTGAAGGGGTGTCCGGATAGGCTATTAGACATCCTAGGACCCCTAACAAAGATTTTTGATGTGTGAGGAGGCACACACAAGCAACATTAGGGTTGATGAGGTAAAGGTACGCCAAAGGGTGGAAAGGGCAATTTGTCTTTTAGGCAATACGGATGCCACATTGTGTATGGAGAGGCGCAAAGGCATTTGAATGAAAACAGACCCCAAGTTGGCAGAAATGGCAAGCAAGGAATTTGGCATAGAGAGTAATGGGATCATCAAAGACATGGCCAGATATCTGGGCACATTCAATTCATTGCAAAAGGTCCAGAAGGACATACGGAAGCTTTTTGGTGGGGTCAGGAGGATGCGGGGTCAATTCACAAGCTATTGACAGTGAATCACTCATGGCTGCTTCACACAAGGATGCAGACCCTATGGTTATGGGTACAGAATGGAGCAGGCTGTGTTTTCTCCACAGAGACAGAGGCCAAGGTCGCTAGGAATGCAGATCGACCGAAGAGTAAGAGGTGGAACAGGTGAGTTCAGGAAATGACCTTATATATACCCAAGTACAGCTGGGCAGCAGACTTTCTCAGTTTGTTCCAAGATGGAGGGAAATTATGCAGGATCCGTGGGTGTTGAGGATAGGATAGGGCTAGCATGTAGATTTTATAGGAGAGCCAGTCCAACTGGTTCATCAAAGGTTATTATGTTTTTCAGAGGAGCAAGAGGATTTAGTAACTTAGGAAGTGGAGGCCATAGAGCGAGCGAACAATGACCCGACTTTTCTTGTGAGCAATATGTTCCTGGTAGAAGAAAAGGACAAAAGGATAAGGATACATTTGTTAAGGAAAGGAGAATGAAAGAGAAGGTTGGACTTAAAAGATGTGTATCTGACAGTTTCAATGTGTGTGGGACTCAGAGATTAGATTCAGTTCCAATTGAAGGGTGTGAGTGGAGGTTTAAGAGTCTACCATTCGGGCTAACCTCAGTGCTATGGTTTTTTACAAGGGTCATGAGACCGGTGATGGTCTGGACAATGTGTTGACTATGGCAGAGGAGAGAGTTGGCTTTGGAGCAGCCTGAGTTGGCTGTGCAAGTGTTGGAAGATTTAGGATTTGTAGTAAAGAGGGAGAAGTCTTGTCTGGCGCGGGAGATAATGTTTTAGGTTTTCAGACCTTGGAGGGTGTGTTGAAGTTACCTAAGGAGAAGGTGAGGAAAATATGCAAGGAATTGAAGAGAGTGAAGCATGCGAAATGGATTTCTTTGCATCAGATAGCGAGGTTGTTTGGGCTTCTATCAGCATCTATTCAGGCAACTTTGCAGGTGCGCCTGCATAACAGAGTACTACAGAGGATGAAGGGTTATCATTTGCACATGGGAGCAAAGTACTCTCAGAAAATAAGGATAAATCAGGAGGCAATGCAGGAGGTGAACTAGTGGTTGTTAAATATTGAAGCATGGAATGAAAGGACAATTTTTGGGGAAGTCCCAGAGGTAGTAGTCAAGTCAGTTGCAGTTCTGTATGGATGTGTGGTCAGATGCGGGTCTGTCACAACGGGGGGACGTTTGCCAGTTAAAGAGGGGAAATTGCATATCAAGTGTCTGGAATGGTAATCAGGGTAATTTGCCGTGAGGTGCTTTATGAAGGACCAGGTAAAGTGTTTGGTCCTGTTGAAAATGGATGCGTCAGTGGTTCGGTATGTCAATAAGATGGGGGCCCTCGGTCAAGGGTGTTAGAAGAAATGGCAAAGACATTTTGGAGCTTCTGTTTAGAGAGGGAGATTATGGTTCAGACACAGCATATTCCAGGGAAGTTGAATGTAGAGGCGGATTGGAGTTCACAAAATTTGCGGGATACAAGCAATTGACGGTAAAACAGGGAAGTGTTTTTTTAGTCTAGACAGGAGATGGGGTCTGCTAGACTAGGTGGATCTGTTTGCAGACAGGTTGAATGCACATTTGCAGAGCAACTACAGCTGGAGACTGGACCCAGAAGCAAAAGCAGTGGCTGCTGTTCTACAGACGTGGGGGAAATGGAGGTTGTACACGTTTCACCCATTCTCATTGATTAATAGGGTTGTAATGAAGGTCTGGAGTTCTTGTTGATCACTTCGTTTTGGCAATCACCGGTGGGGTTTCCAATGAGATGAACCTGTTGATCGAGGACCCAGTCTTGCTAACATGTTTTTTACAGTTGCTGATGAGTGCCGAAGGAGAGTGCAACGAGTTGGTAGAAGAGGTTAGTTGGTATTAATAGGTTGGATGATTTCACGAGAGTGTGGCAAGTACCTGGACGATTGGAAGAGACTGCAGGGCTTAGTAAGGAATCCTGGGCTCCCGGGATAACTAAGACATATAGGATGGTATGGAGAAAATGTAGCAGTTGGTGTGTTGGAAGGACTCTGCATCCCATATCAGCAGATGCAGTTGAAGTTGTAAATTATTTCACAGAGCTGTTTAGGAAAGATTTGGCTTACAGTTCAGTGAATCTGAGCAGATCAGCAATTTCAGAAAGACATGAGTTGGCCGAATGAGATTTTGGTAGGGCAACATGCTTTAGTGAAAAGGATTATTAAGAGTGTCACTTTAGATAATCCACCTATGGTCAAGTATGCTTCTTTATGGGATGTGTCTAAGGTTTTAAAGGAAGTTAAGAGATGGGGAGGAAATGAGTTTATGTATACTCACAAAAAATACGATCTTGAAATATTTATGAATATGAGGAGGGAAAAGGTCCCTACTCATAGAGTACTATTCATATTTGAGCCTAAAAGGAGAAAGTGTGCCCTAATCGTGGGACAAAATGAGAAAAGGCCTTTCTTAGGAAGAGAACCCTCACTCTCCCAAGGGTGACATGCTTCATCAAAGGGTTCCCTCCTCACGCCAGGGCCACCAGGCCCGAAATTCCAGACTGAGCTACACAAGTTTCCATCCCCACTCTCTCAGACATAATCTTCCAGTGCGCTGATTCCTAAGGATACGCAGACATTGTACTGAAGTTACTAAAGGATTTACCTAACTAGAGTTCAGCTTGGAATCGCCCATTACTTTGTGTCCTATCCCGAAATGTCTATACAAGCAAAGACCTGGCCCCATTCCTTTGCAATTCCCTAGTCCTCCAATCGAAATTACTCTTATTTTTCTTTTGCGAGTTGTATACCACCCAATATAAACGCATTTTAAAACCGTCCTTAAGATAATTGCAGATTCGGAAATGCAAGGAGGCTATGGAGTTCTTGCAGCTATTAAAATCTGATGCTGTTTGTCGCACTATCTTTTTAAATTCCTGATTTCTGTAATGAACCAAAGAAAATGATGGGGTAACGAATTGTATATTTTATGTTTTTAGATATTTATGATTATTATTTACAGTTCAATTGTTATATGAAAAATGTAACTAGGGAATGAACACATTTGCACTGATTGTCTCTGTATGCATAGAGCCACTTTTTCTCTTAATTGCTCGAGTTTTATTAATTAAACTCTTGGCTCTTGTCTGTATTTTATTTTTCATCTGCTGTTATGGTTTAGCACAAGCCATATAAAGATTTTGATTGATTGATTGATACTGTGAATCAAGAACACCTCTGACTGAGGAGGAGGTAAAGTACCTAAGAACGACTGAAAACCAGCTTGAGGACTAAATTAGCAACCATAAAAGATTTATTTTGATTGCTATACATACTAAGCATGTCCTGAAGAATGTGGTGCAAACCTCCCATTCCCACCGGATTGCAGAGTCCAAAGATTTTTAACATAATATTTAAAGAAATTTTGATTGTAAAAATTGATTAGGTATACATGATTGCCATGGTTTTGTTTTTTGGGTGAATAATTGGAATAGGATGTGGCGTAATGACAAGAGCTGCTGACTTCGGCGCTGGGGATCCAGGTTCAAGTCTCGGCGTTGGCTCAACAAACTGTGATTCTGAGCAAATCACCTAATCTCTCCATGCACTTGCAATCAATGGAAATGTCATTCACCTGTGATCAAGGCTATAAAAAGAGAAAACGCGTAAGGACACAAGTTAGCAGTTGCGAAAATAAATACCTGGAATGGTCACAAAACCAGGCTCTGCAAACCTTTTCTGATGTTCTATGACAGGATTCTCCATTCCTGTTGCCGTTGGGGGGCCCCCTCCATGGAGGTTTTGTTTTTCGTTTTGCAGATTATGGGGCATGACCTGCTCACCGGATGCCACACTGGAATGGATTGCCTTGGTATTTCTGGCATTTGAGGTGAGAAAGGAAGAGAGAGGCACAAACTTCTCTTGGACAGTTTTTGACTCCAGCTATTTAGGAAAGAATTTTGCTGCTACTCAGTCACATTTTGAAAATAAATACCTGTAATGGTCAACCGGGCTCGCAATCTTTTTCTGATATATATATATATATATATATATATATATATATATATATATATATATATATATATATATATATATATATATATATATATATATATATATATATATATATATCAGCTGCATCAAGCTGTAACATGGACATTGGCGAATGTGGATAGCTATTACAGCAATAACATTATATAAAAAACGAGCCATGTTGCCAAATCTGAATAATGGTGCATTCTGGTTATGGTGGTCCGCAACCAGGACCATGTGACCACTGGGACCTATCAATCACTAAACCAACTCACCTGTGATCAAGGCGCATGGCGCCGAAACGCGTAGGGAGAAAAGAGTTGTTAAAAAGCTGCCACATGATCAGACCAAATAAAGTGTCAGTGGGTAAGGATGCCGAAGCTGCGGGCTCTACTTTGCTTTCTGTTGGAAATATTTCAGGATCTCCATTCCCGTTTGTGAGCCGTGAGCCCGCCCCTGCAGCGTTGGAGGCCCCCGGTAAAATGGAACAATGTGAGGAATATATATATATATATATATATATATATATATATATATATATATATATATATATATATATATATATATATATATATATATATATATATATATATGTACATATATGTATGTATGTGTATATATATATATATATATATATACATATATATATATATATATATATATATATATATATATATATATATATATATATATAGTTAGGACCTAGTTACCATAGGAAATCCCCGACATTCTATTGGGAATAACTTTAGCGCCGATTGACGAATCTGTGTGTAATTTTCCTTAAATTTGCTCATCTACGCTCCACTCCTTCCCTGAAAGTTTCGGGGGGATTCGTCAAGCGGGGGCCGAGAAAAAAGGGGGGTCCCAAAACGTGTTTTCCCCATGTTAATTTCCATAGGGACCTTTAGACACGGCTACAGCCCGAACGGCTGAATGGAATTACACCAAACTTGGCAAAATGGTAGGGCCTGGTATGCACATGTGCCTTTGTTATGTTTGGTGAAAATCCCTCCAGTAGTTCTTGAGAAAATTGAATTTGAAATTTTTCAAATGGCATTTTTTATGGGACCTTTAGACACGGCTACAGCCCGAACGGCTGAACGGAATTACACCAAACTTGGCAAAATGGTAGGGACAGGTATGCAGTAGTGCCTTTTCTATATTTGGTGAAAATCCCTCCAGTAGTTGTTAAGAAAATTGAATTTGAGCAAATTATATATCTATATGCGCTCATCGTACGTGCACCGTACGCATACGGTACGTGTACGTTCGCGTACCCTTACGTGCGCGAGCGAGTTTCTGATTGGCTGGCAGTCGACTGTCAACATTCCAAGCTGTCTAAACCAGGAAGTGTTGGCCACCATCTTGTTTTTCAGGAGAACTGAGGCACAAGAGAGCCCTAAACAAGAGTGGAAAACACGAAAAGGGAGAAGGGTAGAGACCCCCCAACCCTCTAGCAACCCTCGGGCAAAAAAAAAAAAAAAAATTGAAAAAATCGAGGGGTATGCACACATTACGCGTACAGTATGCGTACCGTGCGCGTATCCAGCGATTTAAAAAAAAATAATAACTTTTTTTTTGCACTTGGTGGTCCTTCTGGGACCCCCTGAGAAGGGCTAGGGGGTCAGGGGGTCTCTACCCTGCCCCCTTTTCGTGTTTTCCACTCTTGTTTTGTGCTCTCTTGTGCCTCACTTCTCCTGAGAAACAAGATGGCTGCTCAGGTGGTCCCAGAAGGATAATAACATATATAAACGTTATCCGCTAATAGAATTAGCATTTACAAAACCTTTGAAATTTATTGAAAAAAATATAGGTTTCACGCCTGATATAGTTAGGAATTAGCATTTAAAAAACCTTGCAAAATCACTGAAAAAACCATAGGTTTCAGGCCTTATATAGTTAGGAATTAGCATTTAAAAAACCTTGCAAATTCACTTAAAAATCCATAGGTTTCAGGCCTTATATATTATTATAGTTAGGAATTAGCATTTAAAAAACCTTGCAAAATCACTGAAAAAACCATAGGTTTCAGGCCTTATATAGTTAGGAATTAGCATTTAAAAAACCTTGCAAATTCACTTAAAAAAACATAGGTTTCAGGCCTTATATAGTTAGGAATTAGCATTTTAAAAACCTTGCAAATTCACTTAAAAAACCATAGGTTTCAGGCCTTATATAGTTAGGAATTAGCATTTCAAAAACCATTGAAATTGCTCCTATATAGTTAGTTGTACTAACTATATTTCACACAACCGCAATCCACTGCTGATGATGTCACATATTACATCATTCATGACATGGTCAGTGACTTCACTGATGACATCTCAAATGACATCACTGCATCCTGCAAAGGTGCAATCCCCGACCTGGCTGGGCCGTACACATTAAGTTCCACATGTTGCCTTTCTTTGGAAAGCACTCACAGCAAGAGTTTTCAAAGCGCAGGAACACCTTTAAATAAAAGACAAATTCAATCCTTTCGCATGCCTCGCCTGACGCGTTTCAGAGATAGACTCTATCCTCAGAGGCCACGTGCTCTGCAGTGATTGTTTCAAAACTCTTGCTGTGAGTGCTTTCCAAAGAAAGGCAACTTGTGGAACTTAATGTGTACGGCCCAGCCAGGTCAGAGATTGCACCGTTGCAGGATTCATGGCAAGTCCTGTGGCGCGAGATGATTTTGTGCTACCTTGGAACAGCAAGATGTGCTTTACTTATGGGGGCACTTTTAATTAATGAACATTTGACTGAATAAAGAAGGTATGCTGCTTATAATTACAAGTGTCCTTTGTTTCTGACCCACATGGGTGTAATTTGCACTCCAACTCCTGTGATGCAACATTTCAAATGCCTGGATGGGCGAGATACTTAAAGAGGGGATAATCAGTTGGTGAAGTTTTGAAACAATCCCTGCAGAGCATGCGGCCTCTGAGGAAAGAGTCTATCTCTGAAACGCGTCAGGCGAGGCATGCGAAAGGATTGAATTTGTCTTTCATTTAAAGGTGTCCCTGCGCTTTGAAAACTCTTGCTGTGAGTGTTTTCCAAAGAAAGGCAACTTGTGGAACTTAATATATTATATATATATATATGAATGAAACAAATCACCAAATGCAGCAAGCGCTCGCTCAGCTCCCAGCACCACCTGCCGCAGAGTTGGACACGGAACCAGTTTCAGTGCTTAAAGATGATTTATTTGTCTGGCAACGCCAAGACGCGTTTCGCAGCCTTAGCCGCTTGTTCACTCAACAATTAGCACAGAACCGTGAGTCAAATTTAAAGTGACATACACATAAGTGAATAATACCACGTGACTCGCTATACAATAAAACTGGAAGGTAGACTATCGTGGTGACAGCACCCAGCGAACAATCTATGTAAAATACACATTGTAAAGTTATTTTTGTTAAAAAGATATTTTAACTTGGTGTTCGCTGGCTACAATGGACAGATAAGTGTGTTAGATGCTCACTATAATAACCCGCTAAATGCATGTCTTGAAGCATGTGCTGTGGGTAGAAAACGATATTTAAAAACAAATACATTTTTTATATATACCATGTTTTCTCTCGTTCTACTTAGTTACCACATATATTGAATTAAATGCTTGTGTCACAGGAAAAAAAGACCAACTCTCTCTGATTGTGCTCAACCCATAAAGTGCAATGTGCAATAGTGCGCGCTAAAATATCAAATACATTTTGATAATGTTGAGAACAATAATAAACCTCAGATGAAACATTATGTGATGTAAATCCCCACACAAAAAATCCACATTGCTGGTTCAAGATTGCCATCGGGGTACTGGGGTCCCACTCAATCAGCAAATAACCATATAATACATAATCCTCTGCTGGGCTCCCAAGTCGTAACAAGCTTATATTCAGATTAGGGACAGGATTTGTGACATCTTCTTATGCAAAAATCAATGAATCAATAAATAAATAAATAAATAAATATATGCAATACAATATTTAAGTATATTGACACATACATCATAAAATCCATATAGATCTATAAAAAAAAATATATATATATAAATAAATACTCAGTAAAAATGTCATTAAATATGATTTGATCTATATACATGTTGTAGTTGCATTTGCCCCATCGAAAATAGGAATGATTAATCCCAATCTGTGTGTAAACTTGCCCTTCATAGATGGCATTGCTCCAACCAGAAATACCCTAAGGATCAGAGACCCAAGGTATCCAGATATGATGGGTGTTGAAATCTAATTAATTTCGGAGCTACATTGAATTTTCTCTAGAGAATGTTGGTCGTTGCTAAAATAACCCTAGAGTTATGTACATGTGGATTAAAAAACATATACACAGTATGGAGATTTGCAAGAATACTCAGTGTTGAGATTTTAAAAGAAATGAGGTGCTAAGCTCTGCGAATACTGAATTGACCATTATTTATAAGCAAGTGGATAGATCCTCCGTGATGTTGAGAACGTTGGGCTGTTTAGTATCAAGTTGTAAAATTTACCTTGATTACAGCCTCCTGAGTTTGCTTTGCTTTTCACCTCCTCTTCTGCTTGGTGGTATTGCATCAATCAAAAAGTAGCTAAGGCTTTTGTTGTTTGATTTATGGAAATCTTTTAAGTGCCTTGCTACAGGATAAGTGTTATCTGTGTTTGTTATTGCCCGGAGGTGTTGGAGGATTCTTTTGTGTGCCTGTAATTTTGTGCTACCTATGTAGCATAAGCCACACGGACAAGATAGCACGTATATACAGTATTCGGTTTTACAAGTGAGGAGCTTGGTCACCTTGTGTGGGTGTTCACTAAAGGGAGTTTGATACGTAGTAGTGGTCACACCGTGCGCACATGCTTTGCATGTTTTGCACCGTATGAACCCCCTATGGGTTTGCAGCCATGCGGTTTTATTAATGATTTCTGGATTAGTGGCTACCAGGCTATCTCTCATGGAGGGTGCACGACTATACGTAATGGACACCCTCTGCGGCAAAAGGGGTCCTATTACTGGATCATTAAGAACTAACGGTCAACACGATTGAACTATCCTGTTAATTTCTCTGTGTTGGCTGTTGAAGTTCATAATTAGTCTGAATGGAGGTATCATCGATACTGTAGGACCCGAATCTGCCGGATCACCACTCCCACATATGGTTTTGGCTGCTAAGAGGAGGTTTCTATCAAGCACATTAGTTTTTTTGATTGCTTGCTACAAAAGTTTTGGTGTGTATCCTCTCTCAAGGAATCGCTGCCTGCTCTGTTCCTGCACTAATTTTAGATCATGCTCCGTGCTGCATATGCTTTTCAATCTGAGCATCTCCCCATAAAGGATGCTCTAGAATAAATGGCGCGAATGCGCACTAGTGGCATGCAGGATAGAGTTTCCTGCTCTTTCCTTGCGATGCAGACTGGTCTCTAGCTTATGATTCTGCACGAAGACCTGTGTATCCAGGAATTTCACTGTTGTGTCACTGATGGTGGCTGTGAAGTTTAAGTTAAGTGAATTGATGTTGATATTGCTAATAAACTCCTCAGCCTGTTCTCTGGTACCCCGCCACACTACAAGCAAATCGTCAATGAATCGCAGCCAAACCATGACGTTGGTTTTCATAACCTTTTCATAGTGGGTTATGAGGACCAGCTCCTCCCACCAGCCAAGGTGCAAGCATGCATAGCTCGGGGAGAAGCTGGCCCCCCTCGCCACACCCTGAATCTGCTGATACAGAAGGTTATCGAACATAAATACATTGTTACATAGACAAAACTCAATAATTTTTATCAACATGGTACTATGCTCAGTGTGTACAGCCGGTCTTTGTGTCAGGTAAAATTGTATTGCAAAAAACACAGTTAATGGACAGAATGCAGAACAATGTCTTACATTCCCCCCAGTACAAAGATCTGGGCCTAAATCCATTGTTTTTTTGCACTTCACACCACCCTAGGTCCGACAATGGCTATATGCAAATCAGCCCTGACCCTCTGCCTCATGGGAACAGTCCAGCCCGAACTAACAAGCCATGTCTTTCCTAGACCGGAATCAAGCATCCGAGGACCAGTTTCTGGCTATCAGCCTTCTTCAGCCTGGATAGCTTGACTCCAGTGATGTGGAGAGCCTGGGACTCACGTCTGAGCATACCCAGCCCACTCGGGGTGAAAATTGCAAAAAACACAGTTGATGGACAGAATGCAGAACAATGTCTTACATTCCCCCAGTACAAAGATCTGGGCCTAAATCCATTGTTTTTTTGCACTCCACACCACCCTAGGTCAGACAATGGCTATATGCAAATCAGCCTTGACCCAGTGCCTCATGGGAACAGTCCAGCCCAAACTACCAAGCCATGTCTTTCCTAGACCGGAATCAAGCATCCAAGGACCGGTTTCTGGCTATCAGCCTTCTTCAGCCTGGATAGCTTGACTCCAGTGATGTGGAGAGCCTGGGACTCACGTCTGATTTTTTGCACGCCACACCACCCTAGGTCAGACAATGCCTATATGCAAATCAGCCTTGACCCTGTGCCTCATGGGAACAGTCCAGCCCGAACTACCAAGCCATGTCTTTCCTAGACCGGAATCAAGCATCCAAGGACCGGTTTCTGGCTATCAGCCTTCTTCAGCCTGGATAGCTTGACTCCAGTGATGTGGAGAGCCTGGGACTCACGTCTGAGCATACCCAGCCCACTCGGGGTGAAAATTGCAAAAAACACAGTTGATGGACAGAATGCAGAACAATGTCTTCCATTCCCCCCAGTACAAAGATCTGGGCCTAAATCCATCATTGTTTTGCACTCCACACCACCCTAGGTCAGACAATGGCTATATGCAAATCCGCCTTGACCCTGTGCCTCATGGGAACAGTCCAGCCCGAACTACCAAGCCATGTCTTTCCTAGACCGGAATCAAGCATCCAAGGACCGGTTTCTGGCTATCAGCCTTCTTCAGCCTGGATAGCTTGACTCCAGTGATGTGGAGAGCCTGGGACTCACGTCTGAGCATACCCAGCCCACTCGGGGTGAAAATTGCAAAAAACACAGTTGATGGACAGACTGCAGAACAATGTCTTACATTCCCCCCAGTACAAAGATCTAGGCCTAAATCCATCGTTTTTTTGCACTCCACACCACCCTAGGTCAGACAATGGCTATATGCAAAGCAGCCTTGACTCTGTGCCTCATGGGAACAGTCCAGCCGGAACTACCAAGCCATGTCTTTCCTAGACCGGAATCAAGCATCCAAGGACCGGTTTCTGGCTATCAGCCTTCTTCAGCCTCTATAGCTTGACTCCAGTGATGTGGAGAGCCTGGGACTCACGTCTGATTTTTTGCACGCCACACCACCCTAGGTCAGACAATGCCTATATGCAAATCAGCCTTGACCCTGTGCCTCATGGGAACAGTCCAGCCCGAACTACCAAGCCATGTCTTTCCTAGACCGGAATCAAGCATCCAAGGACCGGTTTCTGGCTATCAGCCTTCTTGAGCCTGGATAGCTTGACTCCAGTGATGTGGAGAGCCTGGGACTCACGTCTGAGCATACCCAGCCCACTCGGGGTGAAAATTGCAAAAAACACAGTTGATGGGCAGACTGCAGAACAATGTCTTACATTCCCCCCAGTACAAAGATCTGGGCCTAAATCCTTGGTTTTTTGCACTCTACACCACCCTAGGTCAGACAATGGCTATATGCAAAGCAGCCTTGACCCTGTGCCTCATGGGAACAGTCCAGCCCGAACTACCAAGCCATGTCTTTCCTAGACCGGAATCAAGCATCCAAGGACCGGTTTCTGGCTATCAGCCTTCTTCAGCCTGGATAGCTTGACTCCAGTGATGTGGAGAGCCTGGGACTCACGTCTGAGCATACCCAGCCCACTCGGGGTGAAAATTGCAAAAAACACAGTTGATGGACAGAATGCAGAACAATGTCTTACATTCCCCCCAGTACAATGATCTGGGCCTAAATCCATCGTTTTTTTGCACTCCACACCACCCTAGGTCAGACATTTGCTATGTGCAAATTAGCCTTGACCCTGTGCCTCATGTGAACAGTCCAGCCCGAACTACCAAGCCATGTCTTTCCTAGACCGGAATCAAGCATCCAAGGACCGGTTTCTGGCTATCAGCCTTCTTCAGCCTGGATAGCTTGACTCCAGTGATGTGTAGAGCCTGGGACTCACGTCTGAGCATACCCAGCCCACTCGGGGTGAAAATTGCAAAAAACACAGTTGATGGACAGACTGCAGAACAATGTCTTACATTCCCCCCAGTACAAAGATCTGGGCCTAAATCCTTGTTTTTTTGCACTCTACACCACCCTAGGTCAGACAATGGCTATATGCAAAGCAGCCTTGACCCTGTGCCTCATGGGAACAGTCCAGCCCGAACTACCAAGCCATGTCTTTCCTAGACCGGAATCAAGCATCCAAGGACCGGTTTCTGGCTATCAGCCTTCTTCAGCCTGGATAGCTTGACTCCAGTGATGTGGAGAGCCTGGGACTCACGTCTGAGCATACCCAGCCCACTTGGGGTGAAAATTGCAAAAAACACAGTTGATGGACAGAATTCAGAACAATGTCTTACATTCCCCCCAGTACAAAGATCTGGGCCTAAATCCATCGTTTTTTTGCACTCCACACCACCCTAGGTCAGGCAATGGCTATATGCAAATCAGCCTTGACCCTGTGCCTCATGGGAACAGTCCAGCCCGAACTACCAAGCCATGTCTTTCCTAGACCGGAATCAAGCATCCAAGGACCGGTTTCTGGCAATCAGCTTTCTTCAGCCTGGATAGCTTGACTCCAGTGATGTGGAGAGCCTGGGACTCACGTCTGAGCATACCCAGTCCACTCGGGGTGAAAATTGCAAAAAACACAGTTAATGGACAGAATGCAGAACAATGTCTTACATTCCCCCCAGTACAAAGATCTGGGCCTAAATCCATTGTTTTTTTGCACTTCACACCACCCTAGGTCCGACAATGGCTATATGCAAATCAGCCCTGACCCTCTGCCTCATGGGAACAGTCCAGCCCGAACTAACAAGCCATGTCTTTCCTAGACCGGAATCAAGCATCCGAGGACCAGTTTCTGGCTATCAGCCTTCTTCAGCCTGGATAGCTTGACTCCAGTGATGTGGAGAGCCTGGGACTCACGTCTGAGCATACCCAGCCCACTCGGGGTGAAAATTGCAAAAAACACAGTTGATGGACAGAATGCAGAACAATGTCTTACATTCCCCCAGTACAAAGATCTGGGCCTAAATCCATTGTTTTTTTGCACTCCACACCACCCTAGGTCAGACAATGGCTATATGCAAATCAGCCTTGACCCAGTGCCTCATGGGAACAGTCCAGCCCAAACTACCAAGCCATGTCTTTCCTAGACCGGAATCAAGCATCCAAGGACCGGTTTCTGGCTATCAGCCTTCTTCAGCCTGGATAGCTTGACTCCAGTGATGTGGAGAGCCTGGGACTCACGTCTGATTTTTTGCACGCCACACCACCCTAGGTCAGACAATGCCTATATGCAAATCAGCCTTGACCCTGTGCCTCATGGGAACAGTCCAGCCCGAACTACCAAGCCATGTCTTTCCTAGACCGGAATCAAGCATCCAAGGACCGGTTTCTGGCTATCAGCCTTCTTCAGCCTGGATAGCTTGACTCCAGTGATGTGGAGAGCCTGGGACTCACGTCTGAGCATACCCAGCCCACTCGGGGTGAAAATTGCAAAAAACACAGTTGATGGACAGAATGCAGAACAATGTCTTCCATTCCCCCCAGTACAAAGATCTGGGCCTAAATCCATCATTGTTTTGCACTCCACACCACCCTAGGTCAGACAATGGCTATATGCAAATCCGCCTTGACCCTGTGCCTCATGGGAACAGTCCAGCCCGAACTACCAAGCCATGTCTTTCCTAGACCGGAATCAAGCATCCAAGGACCGGTTTCTGGCTATCAGCCTTCTTCAGCCTGGATAGCTTGACTCCAGTGATGTGGAGAGCCTGGGACTCACGTCTGAGCATACCCAGCCCACTCGGGGTGAAAATTGCAAAAAACACAGTTGATGGACAGACTGCAGAACAATGTCTTACATTCCCCCCAGTACAAAGATCTAGGCCTAAATCCATCGTTTTTTTGCACTCCACACCACCCTAGGTCAGACAATGGCTATATGCAAAGCAGCCTTGACTCTGTGCCTCATGGGAACAGTCCAGCCGGAACTACCAAGCCATGTCTTTCCTAGACCGGAATCAAGCATCCAAGGACCGGTTTCTGGCTATCAGCCTTCTTCAGCCTCTATAGCTTGACTCCAGTGATGTGGAGAGCCTGGGACTCACGTCTGATTTTTTGCACGCCACACCACCCTAGGTCAGACAATGCCTATATGCAAATCAGCCTTGACCCTGTGCCTCATGGGAACAGTCCAGCCCGAACTACCAAGCCATGTCTTTCCTAGACCGGAATCAAGCATCCAAGGACCGGTTTCTGGCTATCAGCCTTCTTGAGCCTGGATAGCTTGACTCCAGTGATGTGGAGAGCCTGGGACTCACGTCTGAGCATACCCAGCCCACTCGGGGTGAAAATTGCAAAAAACACAGTTGATGGGCAGACTGCAGAACAATGTCTTACATTCCCCCCCAGTACAAAGATCTGGGCCTAAATCCTTGGTTTTTTGCACTCTACACCACCCTAGGTCAGACAATGGCTATATGCAAAGCAGCCTTGACCCTGTGCCTCATGGGAACAGTCCAGCCCGAACTACCAAGCCATGTCTTTCCTAGACCGGAATCAAGCATCCAAGGACCGGTTTCTGGCTATCAGCCTTCTTCAGCCTGGATAGCTTGACTCCAGTGATGTGGAGAGCCTGGGACTCACGTCTGAGCATACCCAGCCCACTCGGGGTGAAAATTGCAAAAAACACAGTTGATGGACAGAATTCAGAACAATGTCTTACATTCCCCCCAGTACAAAGATCTGGGCCTAAATCCATCATTTTTTTGCACTCCACACCACCCTAGGTCAGACAATGGCTATATGCAAATCAACCTTGACCCTGTGCCTCATGGGAACAGTCCAGCCCGAACTACCAAGCCATGTCTTTCCTAGACCGGAATCAAGCATCCAAGGACCGGTTTCTGGCTATCAGCCTTCTTCAGCCTGGATAGCTTGACTCCAGTGATGTGGAGAGCCTGGGACTCACGTCTGAGCATACCCAGCCCACTCGGGGTGAAAATTGCAAAAAACACAGTTGATGGACAGAATGCAGAACAATGTCTTACATTCCCCCCAGTACAATGATCTGGGCCTAAATCCATCGTTTTTTTGCACTCCACACCACCCTAGGTCAGACATTTGCTATGTGCAAATTAGCCTTGACCCTGTGCCTCATGTGAACAGTCCAGCCCGAACTACCAAGCCATGTCTTTCCTAGACCGGAATCAAGCATCCAAGGACCGGTTTCTGGCTATCAGCCTTCTTCAGCCTGGATAGCTTGACTCCAGTGATGTGTAGAGCCTGGGACTCACGTCTGAGCATACCCAGCCCACTCGGGGTGAAAATTGCAAAAAACACAGTTGATGGACAGACTGCAGAACAATGTCTTACATTCCCCCCAGTACAAAGATCTGGGCCTAAATCCTTGTTTTTTTGCACTCTACACCACCCTAGGTCAGACAATGGCTATATGCAAAGCAGCCTTGACCCTGTGCCTCATGGGAACAGTCCAGCCCGAACTACCAAGCCATGTCTTTCCTAGACCGGAATCAAGCATCCAAGGACCGGTTTCTGGCTATCAGCCTTCTTCAGCCTGGATAGCTTGACTCCAGTGATGTGGAGAGCCCGGGACTCACGTCTGAGCATACCCAGCCCACTTGGGGTGAAAATTGCAAAAAACACAGTTGATGGACAGAATTCAGAACAATGTCTTACATTCCCCCCAGTACAAAGATCTGGGCCTAAATCCATCGTTTTTTTGCACTCCACACCACCCTAGGTCAGGCAATGGCTATATGCAAATCAGCCTTGACCCTGTGCCTCATGGGAACAGTCCAGCCCGAACTACCAAGCCATGTCTTTCCTAGACCGGAATCAAGCATCCAAGGACCGGTTTCTGGCAATCAGCTTTCTTCAGCCTGGATAGCTTGACTCCAGTGATGTGGAGAGCCTGGGACTCACGTCTGAGCATACCCAGTCCACTCGGGGTGAAAATTGCAAAAAACACAGTTGATGGACAGAATGCAGAACAATGTCCTACATTCCCCCCAGTACAAAGATCTGGGCCTAAATCCATCTTTTTTTTGCACTCCACACCACCCTAGGTCAGACAATGGCTATATGCAAATCAGCCTTGACCCTGTGCCTCATGGGAACAGTCCAGCCCGAACTACCAAGCCATGTCTTTCCTAGACCGGAATCAAGCATCCAAGGACCGGTTTCTGGCTATCAGCCTTCTTCAGCCTGGATAGCTTGACTCCAGTGATGTGGAGAGCCTGGGACTCACGTCTGAGCATACCCAGCCCACTCGGGGTGAAAATTGCAAAAAACACAGTTGATGGACAGAATTCAGAACAATGTCTTACATTCCCCCCAGTACAAAGATCTGGGCCTAAATCCATCTTTTTTTTGCACTCCACACCACCCTAGGTCAGGCAATGGCTATATGCAAATCAGCCTTGACCCTGTGCCTCATGGGAACAGTCCAGCACGAACTACCAAGCCATGTCTTTCCTAGACCGGAATCAAGCATCCAAGGACTGGTGTCTGGCAATCAGCTTTCTTCAGCCTGGATAGCTTGACTCCAGTGATGTGGAGAGCCTGGGACTCACGTCTGAGCATACCCAGCCCACTCGGGGTGAAAATTGCAAAAAACACAGTTGATGGACAGAATGCAGAACAATGTCTTACATTCCCCCCAGTACAAAGATCTGGGCCTAAATCCATCGTTTTTTTGCACTCCACACCACCCTAGGTCAGACATTTGCTATGTGCAAATCAGCCTTGACCCTGTGCCTCATGGGAACAGTCCAGCCCGAACTACCAAGCCATGTCTTTCCTAGACCGGAATCAAGCATCCAAGGACCGGTTTCTGGCTATCAGCCTTCTTCAGCCTGGATAGCTTGACTCCAGTGATAGATGGAGGTGTTCTCCAACAGACTGTCTCTGGCAGTGATAATGGGTCTGCCAGGCGGTTTCATGGCATCCTTGTGGATTTTGAGAATGAAATAAATGGTGGGGATGGTAGGGGTTTCTTTGCATAGGAACTTATACTCGTCTTCACTGATGAGTTCCTTTTTCCACCATTGTTGCAATTTGTTGTAATATGTTTGATACATTGCTTTGCGTATAGTTGTATTAGTTCTCTCGTAAAATTCTGTATGGTTGAGCTGGCCCAATGCTTAAGCTCTGTACTCTTGTTGTGACCACAATACAACGTTGCCGCCCTTAACACTGTTGCGTATGACCAATTGTTTGTTGTTCTTAAGTTTAGTCATTAATTGTTGGTATTTCATGTCCTGTACACTTGCGTGTTTTTTTTGTCATATTGATTCGTTTGTTTAGCTTTTTGATTTTGTTAATATTGATCTCAAAAGTGTCAATTGAGTCATGGACTGCTATTGGTGAGACAGTGGATTTGGGTTTAAAATGTGTTAATCCCTTGGATTTCATAGCCAGCATAGCAGGATTTGTATTGACTGAATTGCATGTGGTTTGCTCGCCGTAGGTGTCCTGTGACGATGGATCCATCCACAAATCCTCCAATGTGTCAGTCAAGTTGATGTCGCTTTGAGATTGTGTGACTTGACTTGATGTATCACCTCCTTGTTTGGAATTTTGCTTGGTGCTGGGTATGTTTCTCATTTGATGGACTTTTTTCAATTGAAGTTTGCGCACCCCTTTGTAAATATCCATTCTCACATTGGCATAGCCGAAATTGTTCTTTGGACAATAAGTTAATCCCAAGCTAAGAGTTTTCATTTCTTCATTTGATAGGGGTACTGTCGATAGATTTATGACTGTTTAATTTACCTCTTCCTCCAATACCCCCTCGTTTTTGGCTTGGGGTTGTTTCCTGCGTTTTCAGTTGGCTTTGCGCCTTTGGCCTCGCTTGAAGTTGACCCACTTGCGTTTTTGTTGTGCGGTATTCCTGGTCTGAGAGTAGCCAAGCGCGCCTGACATAAAAATTCATTTTCTCCCCAGGCGACAGTTTGTCTTTCATAGCACCTCCGCTGGGGTTCCTCATCTCTGATTCTGATTCACTCCCCCCAGAAGATAGTTGGCCTACTGATGATGTCTCACTGTTCATATCTTTTCTTCTTGAGGCATTTGTCATATGTGCAGTGGCTCCTTTTTTAGAGTGTATTTTGCGTACAGCATCGTATTTTTTAGCAAAAGTGAAGATTTGTCCCAGATCATAATCTTCTTTGTCTCTTTGAAATTTCTGGGTTTTTCTTTCCTTAATTTTTTCCTCTTCTTTTTTAGTATGAGACATCATATCTTTGCGTGTTTTAGTTATTTCCTCTGCTGTTGCCTCTGTGCTTGCTAATGTCTCAAGTCCCTTATTAATAGCGTCAATCTCTGTGAGTAGGCGCGCTCTATCGATGTCGGCATATTTAATTAGAATGAGTGTCAGTTTACGTGAGGAGTCTAAATTACACTCTGCCCATTCTCTCATGAGGTCAGGGTTTGGTTCCTCATGTGTGGGGGCTGTTAACATGCGTAATCCACGTGGGATAAGCCCCACTTCAATATACCTCTGAAGAGGGCGCAACTCCCACCATTTACTTTGTTCCTGTTTCATCTTTTTTTCAAGTGTTCTCATCAAAGTTTGTACCGTGTTGTTGTGCCCGGTATCAGTTGGTTCGTTTTTTTAGATTGTTGTGTCGTTTTAGGGGCATCAGAGAACATCTCTGTAGCAGCAGCCTCCCTCTCACGCACTGTGTCGGAAGACATTGTTCAGCAGTTTAATTATTTAAAGCACTCCCTCATAGTCAGCGGTATATCCTCGCTTGTGACCGCACCGAGAGATACAGCACACTCCTCAATATTCCTACCTCGCAATCACCGATCAGTTCTCCTCGTCAGCCGACTCTGGATAACTTTCGGGGTTGTATCCGGTATATTCCTCGAGGATGCGGGGGGATCAGGCATTTTAGATTCCTTCACAGACACTTGCTTCCCACCGGGTTGCCCCGGAAGTACTGCCCCACTGGTAACTCCGACCTTGTTGGAGGAGGGGTCCGTCACAACTTTAGTGGAGCACACAGTCGATACTATAACGAATCACCAAATGCAGCAAGCGCTCGCTCAGCTCCCAGCGCCACCTGCCGCAGGGTTGGACACAGACTTAGTTTCGGTGCTTAAAGATGATTTATTGGTCTGGCAACGTCAAGACGTGTTTCGCAGCCTTAGCCGCTTGTTCACTCGACAATTAGCACAGAACGTGAGTCAAATTTAAAGTGACATACACATAAGTGAATAATACCACGTGACTCAATATACAATAATACTGGAAGATATACTATTGTGGTAACAGCACCCAGCGAACATGTAAAATACACATTGTAAAGTTATTTTTGTTAAAAAGATATTTTAACTTGGTGTTCGCTGGCTACAATGGACAGATAAGTGTGTTAGATGCTCACTATAATAAGCCGCTAAATGCATGTCTCGAAGCATGTGCTGTGAGTAGAAAATTATATTTAAAAACAAATACATTTTTTATATATACCATGTTTTCTCTCGTTCTAATTAGTTACCACATATATTGAATTAAATGCTTATGTCACGGGAAAAAGAGACCAACTCTCTCTGATTGTGCTCAACCCATAAAGTGCAATGTGCAATAGTGTGCGTTAAAATATCAAATACAGTTTGCTAATGTTGAGAATAATAATAAACCTCAGATGAAACATCATGTGCTGGTGTCACACTCAATATATATATATATATATATATATATTCACTGAAAAAACCATAGGTTTCACACCAGTTATAGTTAGGAATTAGCATTTAAAAAACCTATTAAATTCACTGACAAAACCAGTTATAGTTAGCTGGAAATTTTACTGATATAAAACCAATGAAATTCCACGTTATAGTTAGTTGGACTCACTATAACTTGCGCGTGCAATGCACTGCTGATGACGTCACATATTACATCACTCATGACATGGTCAGTGACATCACTCATGACATCACTGATGACACCATCCAGTGAATATGTGTCTTTCTGAAAAATAAATATTAGTGAGTAATGTTTAAATGTTTAAATATATATATTAGTGTTTCACTTTGTGTATAAGTGGCTACATGTGTTGGTAAGTAGCTACATGCGTATGTATATGGGTTATTAGATGTTTCTCTTAGTATCAGTATGAGTATCTATATGGTTTGGTGGGGGTATTACTTAGCACATAGATGCATGAGTGACTGACTCTCTGTTTGTATGTGTTTTGAAGACAGCATATGTGCAGGACTGTATGGGTGGATGAGTGTGTATATGTGTTTGTTAGTGAGTGAATGACTGTCTCACTAGTGTCTTTATCAGTAACTACATATGTTTTAATCTAGTATATGTGAATATTGATGTATATAAGTGAGTATATGTGAGAGTAAGAGATTGTAAGAGTTCCTGTTTAAATAAGTATGTGTTTCTATAAGTGATTGTTTAAGAGAATAAATATGTGTAATTTTCAATACAAGTAAGGTGGAAGTGTGTGTATAACTCTATATTCAAATAAATGGATGTTCAATAGTTTATTTGCACGTGTGAGTATGTGTGTGAGTAACTTTTGGATGACTGTCGGTGTGTAACAGGATGTATAGGTGTATCACTTCATATGATGAGTGAGTATATGTATGAGTGACTATATAGAACTGTTGGTGAATGACTGGATGTGCATATAGATGGTGGAATTACTGAATTGCTTGTTGTAACTGATATGGGTATCTCAATTTTTTTTTAAATGTCAGTTTCTATTTTTGAATATGTGTTTCAAGGGTTACATTACAGTGAAAGGAGGTCTGTCACTATGTCACAAGGATGGTGTCATCAGTGATGTCATGAGTGATGTCACTGACCATGTCATGAGTGATGTAATATGTGACGTCATCAGCAGTGCATTGCACGCGCAAGTTATAGTGAGTCCAACTAACTATAACGTGGAATTTCATTGGTTTTATATCAGTAAAATTTCCAGCTAACTATAACTGGTTTTGTCAGTGAATTTAATAGGTTTTTTAAATGCTAATTCCTAACTATAACTGGTGTGAAACCTATGGTTTTTTCAGTGAATTTCAAAGGTTTTTTAAATGCTAATTCCTAACTATAACTGGTGTGAAACCTGTGGTTTTTTCAGTGAATTTCAAAGGTTTTTTTAATGCTAATTCCTAACTATATAAGACCTGAAAGCCCACCAGGAATCTCCAGTATGCGCCAGGGGACTGCATTGCAGAGAGGTGTAATGAAGCCACAACCCTTTTTACACCTCTCTGCAACGCAGCCCCCGTGCATGTTTGAAGAGGGGAAACTAATTCCCCTTGCATACTGGGGGCCCCTGGGGGCCAATTAGCCCACCTGGAACCTCCAGTATGCGCCTGGGGCTGCATTGCAGAGGTGTAATGAGACTATGCCCCTTGTTACACCTCTCTGCAACGCAGCCCACTGCCGCGTTTGCAGAGGGGGAACTAATTCCCCTTGCATACTGGGGGTCCCTGGGGTCAACTAGTCCACCAGGAGCCTCCAGTATGCGCGAGGGAGCTGCATTGCAGAGAAGTGTAATGAGGCCACACTCTTGTTACACCTCTCTGCAATGCAGGCCACTGGCGCCTTTGCAGAGGGGGGACTAATTCCCCTTGCATACTGGGGGTCCCTGGATCATATCTGCCCAAACACCGATATTCCGAACGATTGTAAATGACTTTTCTTGAGAAACATTTGGATTTGGATTATCATGTCCTATACTTTGGAATCTTTGAAAGACTGACTTTGAGGATGCTATAAATTACTCAAGTCTGCCCGAATTGTGTGGGTAAAATTGATACCTAGTCACTTTTAATAAGAATATACTTATGTCTCGTCTAACATTTGGAAGAAATATCTAGTTATATGACAACGGGATACCGACATAACTTGAAGGAAATAAGAACGCCCTGAAGAAGTTCTGTTGTACAGAACGAAACGTTTCGGCTGGCTGTGGTACATAAACTTAAGGAAAATAAAAGCATTTGAATATACACCAAGAATCAGCGCTTCAATAAGTACTCTAAGTGATATGATTTGATTGGACTCATTGTGAAAGTGGTGCTGTGCCAAACTTTGGAATATTCTCCACTACTCTCTACTACTTACTCTCTCCCACTCTCTACTACTCACTCTCTACTGCTCTCTACTACTCACTCTACTACTTACTCTCTACTACTCTCTACTACTCAGTCTCTACTACTCACTCTCTACTACTCTCTACTACTCACTCTACTATTCACTCTACTACTCTCTACTACTCACTCTGCTACTCTCTCTACTGCTCTCTACTACTCTCTACTACTCACTCTCTACTCTCTATTACTCACTCTCTACCTCTCTACCTCTCTACCTCTACACCTCTACCTCTCTACCTCTCTCTACACGCACACATATAGACATATATGCATATATATATATGTGCATATGCATTTATATATATGTATGTGTGTGTATAAAAAAAACAACTAAACATTTTTTTTTCTAATCAGCTACTTTTAAAACTGTCATTCTTTTTCCCCATGGTATGCTCCCCGGTACGCTCCCCGGTGCGCGTACCGGGCGCTCCCCCCACGAAAATCAAAAAAAAAATATTTTTTTTTTTTGCCCCGTGGGGCCCTTTTATGGCCCCCACATCAAACCTAGGGGGTCAAGAGGGGTCTACTCTGCCCCATTATGGTCATTTCCCCCTTTGTTTTGGCCACCTCTTGTGTCTCGATCCTACCGAGACACAAGATTTACACCTCATTTTCATAAGTGAGCAGGATAGACTACTCATGATCCCCTAGAAATTCTCAGGGAGTGCTTAAAAGATCTGTTTCTCCTTTCCAGACAGACTATGTTATGAATTCCATATACCACAAAAACATACAATAACAACATGCAAGATATCTACAGAGGAGATGGTGTACATTAAATGAAAGTCTCTGCATTGGTACCTACATGTAGGTACTTACATAAAATAAAAAAAAACAATTAATAAACATACAATTTTTTAAAGTGATTATTTTTCCATAGTACCCTCCTTGGAGCGCTTCCCGGTGCGCGCACCGGGCGCTCCCCCCGCGAAAAACGCAAAAAAAAAAATTTTTTGGGAGGCCCCGCGGGGCCCTTTAATGGCCCCCATATCAAACCTAGGGGGTCAGGGGGGGTCTACCCTGCCCCCTTATGGTCAATTCCACCCTTTGTTTTTGCCACCTCTTATGACTAGATTTTACCGATAGACAAGATGGCGGCCGCTCCGGACTGTTTAGAATGTTTACAGACAACTGAGAGCCAATCAGCTTTCTGCGCGCAAGTCGCGTGTCGCGCCGGGAGCGCTCACCGGTGCGCGCACCGGAGAGCGCCTATAGATATATATATTTTTTTGAACGTTAATTTCTCAAAATCCACTGAAGCACATATCTTGAGACATAGCAAAGGCACATCGGGCTACCAGTCCCTACAATTTTGCCAAGTTTGGTGGAAATCCATTCAGCCGTTCGGGCTAAAAGTGAAATCGACCGCCCTATGGAAATTAACATGGGGAAAACGCGTTTTGGGACCCCCCTTTTATCTCGGCCCCCGCTTAACGTATCCCCCCCAAACTTTCAGGGAAGGACCGGAACCCCGCGAGGCCATTTTCAGGAAATTTTCAGGCAGATTCGTCAACCGGCGCCAAAGTTATTCCAAATAGAATTTTCAGATTTAACATTGAAAAAAATCCTAACTATAACTACCTACTGGCGACCGCCAGTAGGTAATATATATATATATATATATATATATATATATATATATATATATATATATACGTCTCAGAAGAATAGCTTTCAGAAGAAACGAGGCAACCCCAGGAACTGGTGCAAGTTGGTTTATTGTGCTCTACACCATACTGACATGACGCGTTTCAGCCTAACGAGGCCTTGATCACATGACCCCCCCAAAAAAAAAATATATATATATATATATATATATATGACGCTCCAAATCCTCCCAAAACTCCAACGAAAGGATAAGACAGCACTCGGAGGGCAAATAGTTTCAAACACGCTAGATTTTATTAAGCGGAGGGGCACACACAGACGCGTTTTGGCGTGCTGCCTTCGTCAGTGTGTGTTACACTGCGTTTAGTGTCGACATGTTTTTAAACGCCAAACCCACATCATTTTGGACATCAACATAGAAAAGGGGACTTACACCACAAACAAAATAGGGGCGGCCATCTTACAGTGCTAACTGTGTTCTTAATGCGAATCATTATTACACATTTTAATAGAGATTCAGCCCATAGATGGGCAGTGGCCCCCTCCAAGTTGTGGTACATTTGATATACATATTCCATATAATGGAAAGTAATTAAGCCGTGGATCGGCTAATGTCCCTTATCAAGTAAATCGATGCGGTCCATCATATTATAAGACTTCAAGTTCGATAACAGTCATTTTGAAGTTACTTATAGATAAAACTGAGAGGTTCATAAGGCTAAATGCTGCTTGTATGGCGGCAGGTAATACATATCATTCAAAATCAATATGATAAATCAGCTACAATCATAGACATAACAAGTAGTCTCTGTAGAGTAGTCATCCAACAATCACCTAAAAAACCATTACATTTCAGTTTCTGTTAATGAATTTGAATGTTTCTAATTCATAGTGACTTTCTTTCAGATAATTCAGATATACTTAAATAACAGTAATCTCAATTAGTTTACCATATCTTCAAAGACACATTTTCAATAGAGGGAATTTCATATGTCATTTGATCCCAATACAAGTTCCCAATCTCAAAGTGTCAGCATGGAATAAAAGAAAGACATATTTTAAACAGAAAACTGAGCAATATTTGTATATCTGGCAGTATCCTTCACCTGATAAATTTCAACTATTCTGTTATGTATAGAACCTTCTCGTGTGCTGGTATAAGGCCTCATTAATAAAGATACATTGTCATTCAGATAGGGTCTTGTCACTGCTATATAATCTGATATGACAGATTGGATCTTCTCGGTCTTATGGTTATTTGGGGGTTGATACATTTCATTTCCCCAGATGAAATGCCATCTCCTCCCCACTATTGAGACCTTTAGTGTGTTTTGTTGAAAGATCTATGATGTATCTGGATTCCAGTCTCCTTAACCTTCGCAGTCGGTCACCACCTAGTATATTCAGAAGCAAAATGTCTAGACCGAAGTATTGGAGTTTACTGCGGTCCTGCTTATGGGCCTCCGTGAAGTGGCAAGCCACTGGATAAGCCTGATCCACTTTATCAATGGCTCTTAGGTGCTCAAGTATTCTTAACTTGAGGTCCTTAATAGTGCTCCCAATGTAGCGTAAGCCACATGGGCACTGTAAGCAATAGACGGCATACTGCGTACTACAGGTGATGAATTTGTTTATGCTCATTTTCCTCCCTGTATCAACTATTATGTACGACAGGACCCGTTTACTGCCTGCGCACGCCTTGCAGCGGCCGCAGGGGTAAAAGCCTTTTTGATCCCTTAAGGTGTTGATTCTCTGGGGTAATTTCTCAAAGTGGCTGGTCACTAGCATATCGCATGATCTGGCTTTGCTAAATGTTAGGAGAGGATGGATCGGTAGGTCTTCCTTAAGCACGTAATCCGTCAGGAGAATGTGCCAGTTCTTCTTTAGCATCATTCTTAGATTTTCTGCCCCTGTTCACCCGTTTGCTCATTGCGTCTACTCCGTTCAGGATTAGTAGTCAAAAGAGTATGTCTTTCAATTTTCCTTACTCTATTTAGGGTCTTACTCAACAGTTTTTTGCGGTATCCCCTGATCTTAAAACGGGATACGCACTCCGAAGCAGCCGCTTCAAAGTCAGACTCCCTTGAGCAGTTTCTGCGAAGCCTAAGTAGTTCCCCGTAAGGGATGCTATTGATCAGTTGGGGAGGGTGACTACTGCTGGCAAAGAGTGTAGAATTGCCAGCAGTTTCCTTTCTAAATAAGCATGTGTGGAGATGTCCTTCTTCTATAAATATTTTCAAGTCCAGGTAGTCCGCTGCCACCGGACTGTGCCCGAAAAATGAAGGTTGACGTTATTTTTGTTCAGCACATTGATATACTCTTGTGCTGTGTCACATTCACCACTCCATACAATGAACAGGTCATCGATGTAACGATGCCAGCATATGACCTTCCCTTCTTTTCCTCCAACTGTACAGCTCCTGGGCACCTGCCCCTCCCACCAGCCTACGAATAAGTTCGCATAGCTGGGGGCAAAGCAGGTGCCCATCGCCGTCCCAGACCTCTGAATATACAGTTGATCCTCGAATAAGAAAATGTTGTGGGTTAAACAGAATTGTACGAATTCAAGAATCATAATATTATGTCTTGCAAAACCTAGCTGGCGTTGTTCCAATGCATATTTAACAGCTTCTAGTCCATGTATATGTTCTATCCTAGTATATAAACTAGTAATGTCTAATACCCTCAACTGGTATCCTGGTTCCCACACAAGGTCCTGTATTTTCATCAAAAAGTCTTTGGTGTCCCGCACATAGGATTCCAAGGTTGATACCAGGGGAAACAAGGTGCTGTCAACAAAGCGAGACATATTTTCTGTTAGGCTTCCAATGGAGGAAATAATTGGACGACCGGGTGGGCAGTCACGATGCTTATGTAATTTTGGGAGGTGGTAGAATGTAGGAGTCATGGGGCAGTTGGTCCGTAGGAACAAATGTTCGTCCCTATTAAGCATCTGCAGATCGTACCATTTTGTGATCAATGTATCATAGTCTTTGATAATTTGTTGATAAGTCTCATTGGTACATTTGTTATAAAACTTCTCATCTGAGAGCTGCCTCAGAGCTTCCTGTTTATAATAGTCTCGAGTCATTAAAACCACGTTCCCACCCTTATCTGAGGGTTTCACAATGATATTCGTGTCTGCCATTAGGGTCTTCAGTGCATGTTTTTGTGGTTCCGTGATATTATAGTTGAGTTCATGGTGGTCCGCTTTGCGATATTTGAGTAGATCATTGTTCATGGCTTCAGAAAATACATCGACTGCATCCCAAGGGGATTGAGGAACAAAGATTGAGACTGGTTTGAATCCACTGTCGTCTCTCTCTTGTTCTACTCCTTGCATTTCTGCTCTTTGCGCCATGTCTAATTGGGCAAGGTTCTGTGTCTGTTCTAATTCCAGGTTATCCAGTATTTCTATTGTGTGTAAATCCCTGATGCTTAAAGCATCAGTAGCAGTTATCCTGGATCCTTTATTCCCCTTGTCTTGTAGATGCGGTCGTGATTTAAAGTATTTATGTAGTTTTAACTTGCGTGTGAAGCGGAACAAGTCTATTTTAGTCTGTGTATATTCCAACTCATTGTTGGGGCAGAATGTTAGTCCAAGGCTTAAGACTTGTTCAGTCGTAAGCTCTCTGCTTGTTAAATTAAATACGGTTAGATTGGCTTGGTCATCTCCGGTGTTGGGAGTATTGGGGGTGTTGGGGGTATTGCTGGCAGATGGCATTACTTCTTGTTGGTACGGTTCCGTTTTGACCAGCGGGATGGCCCCGCACCGCCCCTGCCTCTTCATGCCCCCACCTCCCCTTCTTGTTCTCCTTCTTTTCTTGTTCCTGGGGTGGCTGTGTCCGGTGGTTTCTTTATCACTTCGAACTCCTCTTGAAAAGGGTTCTTTTATTCCTTTCCATTCCCTTCAATCCTTTGTTACCCCTTTGTTCATCCGGGTCCGATTGATTCCCCTCGGATTCATTCTCGGTGATGTCCGATTCAGATGTCACTTCCCCAGTTGCATTTGTTGCTCCGGCACTGTCACTTCTTGTTCTTTGCAGTGCTTTGCGTGGAGCGTCGAATTTCTTAGCATATGTGAGTATGCGTCCTGTATGGTAATCATTTGCGTCCCTCTCATATTTCTCTTGTTTGCGAAGTCTAATTTTGGCTTCATATTTCACTAGCCGGGCTTTCATTTGCTCTTTCATCTGCCCAATTGTAGTTATCAGGCTAGGTTCCGTTTCGCTATTCAATTCCGTATTTATTGATGCGATCTCTGCCAATGCTCGTTCTCTGTCGCTCCATGCATACTTGACCAGTATTTTCAGTGTCCCCTCGCAGTATTGTGCGGTGTGTTCAAACCAGTCCGTCAGTAGGTGAGGGTCCGGGTTTTCGTATGAGGGCACTGTATGGACCCTCAATCCTCGTGGTACCCTCTCTTCCTCAATGTAGTTGGTGAGACTAGTCGCCTCCCACCATTTTCGAATCTCCCTTTCATGGAGTCTCTCAAGTTTTGTCAAGGTGATAAAGAGTGGATTGTTGGGCGTTTCCACTGTCGGCATTGTTGTTATCATGGGCATTTTCTCCTGTCGCTTGAACATGCCCTTAGCCGCCGCCTGCCGTTCAGCATCTGAAAACATGTTGAAGTGACACTCGTCCCGCACAATTTGAATTTTTACTGTGCCTTTCACGGACTCATGTAACTCGTGTGGCCCCCCGCGCTTATTTGCGTGTTAACATTCGCCCTTCTGTCGTCTTGCCAAAGTATTCCGAAATATTTCTGACATGCAGAATGGGGATAAGTAATTCCAAGACATTTCTCACCCGGAGACGTCTTCCTCGGGAAACCTTCGGCGTCAGCCTTATGTAATCCTCTGCAGGAACGCCTCCTAAAAGTGGCTGAGTGAAATCTACAAGATTTCACTCAGTCACTTTTAGGCCAATGCTGAGTCAAAACCCTGCGCCTGCTTGAAGCAGGCGAAAGGCTTAACGCAGCATTGGGGAGATAGGGCCCTCCAGAGCATTGCTGGAGCTGCGTCGCGCTTGCGACGCAGCTCCAGCAATGCGTTGCTTTTACGGCACAGATGCGTGACGCATCTGTGCCGTTTTTGCCACATGGTGCGCCGCATTGTAAATGCGGCGCACCATGGGTGGCGGAGCTGCGGCGCACAATAACTGGCACATCTCTGGGGATGCGCCAGTTTTGGTAAATCTGCCCCTATACATTTAGCCAACGAGGGAGCACTTACTGATTAGACAGTAGAAAGTACTCCAGTTGAGTAGAGGTTTTGCACAAAAAGGTGGCATCTTTGTGGACAAACAGGCAGGGCTGGATTCATTCTGCCCCCTGTTAGACTCGTTTTTTGTGCCCTTCTGCCCTCAGTTAGACTCGTTTTTCCCTTGTTTTTGTGCCCTTCTGCCCTCTGTTAAACTCGTTTTTTCCTTGTTTTTCTGCCCTTCTGCCCCCGGTTAGACTCATTTTTTGTGCCCTTCTGCCCTCTGTTAGACTCATTTTTCCCTTGTTTTTCTGCCCTTCTGCCCTCTGTTAGACTTGCTTTTTGTGCCCTCCTGCCCTCTGTTATTCCCTTGTTTTTGTGCCCTTCTGCCCTCTGTTAGACTCGTTTTTGGTGCCCTTCTGCCCTCTGTTAGACTTGTTTTTGTGCCTTTCTGCCCCCTGTTAAGACTCGTTTTTTGTGCCCTTCTGCCCTCTGTTAGACTCATTTTTCCCTTGTTTTTCTGCCCTTCTGTCCTCTGTTAGAATGGTTTTTTCTGCCCTTCTGCCCTCTGTTAGACTCGTTTTTGTGCCTTTCTGCCCCCTGTTAAGACTCGTTTTTTTGTGCCCTTCTGCACTCTGTTAGACTCGTTTTTCCCTTGTTTTTCTGCCCTTCTGTCCTCTGTTAGACTGGTTTTTTGTGCCCTTCTGCCCTCTGTTAGACTCGTTTTTCCATTGTTTTTCTGCCTTTGTTCGACTGCTTTTTGTGCCTTTCTGCCCTCTGCATCTCCACATCATCACTCAGCGCTACCCCAGCATCACTCAGCACCACCACATTATCACTCAGCAACACCACAGCACCACTCAGCACCACCACAGCATCACACAGCACCACAACAGCACCACTCAGCACCACCACAGCACCACTCAGTGCCACCACTGCATCACTCAGCATCACCACAGCATCACTCAGCACCACCACATTATCACTCAGCACCACCACAGCACCACTCAGCACCACCACAGCATCACTCAGCACCACAACAGCATCACTCAGCAGCACCACAGCACCACTCAGCACCACCACAGTACCACTAAGCACCACCACAGCACCACTCAGTGCCACCATAGCATCACTCAGTGCCACCACAGCATCACTCAGCGCCCCCACATTATCACTCAGCACCACCACAGCATTACTCAGCACCACCACAGCATCACTCAGCGCCACCACAGCACCACTCAGCGCCACCACAGCATCACTCAGCACCACCACAGCATCACACAGCACCACCACATTATCACTCAGCACCACCACAGCACCACTCAGCACCCCACAGCATTACTCAGCACCATCACAGTACCACTCAGCACCACCACAGCACCACTCAGTGCCACCACAGCATCACTCAGCACCACCACATTATCACTCAGCACCACCACAGCACCACTCAGCACCACCACAGCATCACTCAGCACCAACACAGCATCACTCAGCACCACCACAGCACCAATCAGCATCACCACAGCACCACTCAGTGCCACCACAGCATCACTCAGCACCACCACAGCATCACTCAGCACCACCACATTATCATTCAGCACCACCACAGCACCACTCAGCACCACCACAGCATCACTCAGCACCACCACAGCACCACTCAGCACCACCCCAGCATCACTCAGCACCATCCCAGTATCACTCAGCACCACCACAGCACCACTCAGCATCACCACAGCACCACTCAGCACCACCACAGCACCACTCAGCGCCACTCCAACATCAATCTGCGCAACCATTCAACAAAAACTGGTTCAAATATGTTCTCTCAATGTTTCAAGCTTCACCTGAGTATTTTGTCTAGTATGGGACACTTTTTCACAGATGATTGGCGTGGCTGGTGGCCATGGCTCATGACTGGCCTCCATCACTCAGGCTCAGCCTGATTGCTCACATAAGGGGGGAGGGTGGGTGGGTGGGGGGGGCTCATGGGGGGTGGGGTGGGATGGGAGAGCAGGGCTGTTGCAGGCACAAGGAGATACTTATTGTACACACATTTATACACACTAAAACTTTCTATGAAAAACAGAGGACCATTCCAACATTCTTTAAATGGCTAGGTTAGATCCACTACGAATTGTATCAGTTAATGTCTGTGGCCTGAATGATAGCTCAAAGAGACAAATGGTGGCTATGGGCTTACGAACACTTGGGGGAAATATAATATGTCTACAGGAAACCCACGTCGAACAATCTCAAAAACATCTGTTAAATACGTTGGGGTTCAAACTAGTGGGCGCCACCACGCCAAGAGCTAAAACAAAGGGGGTAGGAATTCTAACTGATGGAAAATTTGTTATTAGCAACCCACGAACTAAATCAGATCCTTCAGGAAGGTGGGCTATCACCCAGATTCAACTCCCTAAGAATACCTCTTTTACTCTTTGTTCACTATATGGAAGCAATGCTGATGATCCTGGGGTTATAAATCAGGTTTCAAATGAATTAGCACACTGGCCTACCCAATAGTGTTATGTGGGGACTTTAACATACACCTACCAGGTAATTGGGATGTCAACACAACCTGGAAATACAAAGGAAGAAAACCCCAAGTCTTCCAAGCCCTAACCAACCTTTTACAAACTCATGGACTGATAGATAGCTGGGCGAGCAAAAACCCCTCATTACCTGGATACACCTTTTACTCGGCACCGCACCAAGTATTGGTTAGGCTGGATTATTTTTTTGTTTCCGCTTCACTAGCTGCCAGCATCACTATAGATATAGCACCCCGATTTATGTCCGATCATAATCCCATCATTCTTACTATAAGAGAGTTTGGGCAATCTAGAGAGGTTTCTAGATGGAGCTTCGAGAAAGCGTTACTATATGATCCAATTTATATTAATCATATGCGAAGATGGATCCCAGAGTTCCTGGAGAGTAATATTGGCTCCACTTCGCAGATGATAGTATGGGACACTTTAAAAGCAGGGATTAGAGGTGAGACCCTTAGGTTCTCAGTTCATAAAAACAGAGTAGAAAAAGCCCAGATTAAAGATCTTCAGGAAAAACTAAGAAAAATAGAAATGAAGCTAACTCAAACAATCCATGCAGGACTAGATTGCCAATCAGTCCAGCAAGAGGCGATCCTGGCTAAAGCGGAAATAGGGGCGGTATTTATGGGTAAAATAGCAGCTAAATGGGCAGCAGTAAGAGAGAAGACATATGAGTGCAGTGACAGTATTGGACATCACTTAGCTGTCAAAACAAGACAACAAATTACTTCTAACCAAATACACAAAATTAGATCATCTTCAGGCACTGAGGTCTCCGATCCTAGCGGCATACGACATGAGTTCCAGGAGTTCTATGCTAAGTTATACAAGGAAGAGAACGATTGCCTGACCGATGTTCTAGATAGAAAGGTCCTTGATTATCTTAGCGAGATTGACTTAAATAAACTTAGCTTAGAAGAAAGTGAATTACTAGATCTTACCCCTACATGGGAAGAAATTCTAGATGCCATCAAAAGTCTTCCTGACGGAAAAGCTTCTGGCCCCGATGGCATTCCAGTCGAATTTTTTAAAATCTTTGCCAGCCAAATCAAGGATATATTCTTAGAAGTAATCATTTCCATCTTCAATGGCACTCTACCTCCAAACTCTTGGTCTAGTGCCAGAATATCTATTTTTCCAAAAAAAGACAAGTCTCCACTAGACATGAGCTCCTACAGACCAATAACTCTTATCAACTGCGACTCAAAAATTTTCTCCAAGGTATTAGCTTCTAGAATATCTCAAGTAGTGGAACCCCTTGTCTCAAAATGGCAACATGGCTTTATACCAAAGAAAGGGACCACTGAACATGTCCGAAGAGTTATTACTCTGTTTGATGCTGCTCAAGTCGCTGGAGACCCGATGTCATTAATACTACTCGACGCCGAAAAGGCCTTCGACCGGGTCTCGTGGCAATTCCTTTGGAGAGTAATGGATAGTATGGGATTTGGGGGCAGGTTCATGCAGGCGGCACAGGCACTCTATTACAACCCAACTGCTAGCGTCGTCATAAATGGACATTTGACACAGCCCTTTAAAATCTCACGAGGTACCAGACAGGGCTGCCCCTGCTCCCCACTACTGTTCGCGCTCTACCTAGACCCTCTCATCAAACAAATAGAGAAGAATCATAACATCTCTCCAGTAACATACTTTCAAAATAACTGCAAAATTCTGGCCTACGCTGACGATCTCGCCATCACTACGTCAGACCCGGTCAATTCTATACAGGCACTAGAAAGGGAGGCTCATAAATTTGGAATATTATCTGGGTATGCCTTAAATAAAGGCAAAACACAGATATTAGTAAATAATAAAATCATCTGGGCTGATACAAGAGTGGTATTAAAGGCCAAATACCTGGGAGTATTAGTAACACCTAAATTGGAGGAAATAGTTGCAGCCAATCTGGCTCCCCTTGCTGTTCAGACTAAGAAGGCACTAAAACAGATAGATAATGTACATCTAACGCTGGTTGGCAGGTGCAATGTTATCAAAATGACCTACTTTCCTAAATTACTTTATTTTTTTCGCTGTATTCCTCTTGAGTTTAGTAAAAAAAGATCTACTTAAATCTCAACAAATCTTTACACAGTTCATTTGGTCATACGCTCAACCTAGACGTGCATTAAAACATCTCACACTACCGAAAGATAGGGGGGGTTGGGCTTTTCCCAACATTATCCTATACTACTGGGCGGCAGTCCTTCAATACAGCTCAGTTCTGTTAAGAGAATCCACCTGTGGAGCTGACTCGTCTTTGCCCTCACCCTTCTGGTCCTTGCTAGGGGAACAACAATGGGGCTGTTTAGTTCGAGAAACAGCCTATGGATATTACAACCGCGTTAAATTCAAGACGCTAATGAATTCTTACAAAGTTTTTCGCCATATACGGAAAACATTTGGACTGGGTAGATATAACTATTATACCTCCATAATTAATAACAACAATCTACCTGCTATATTTAGCTCATCCTATCTATCCGAATGGCACAGAGCAGGGGTTACAAAACTAGGGGACCTCATAACAGCCAGGGGGATTGAGACCTTCTCAACTTTGCAGACCAGATTCAAATTAAAAAGTCAAGATCTATTTAAATATATGGCTATTTATGATTACCTTGCCAGGAAAGTGGGAGGAGTTAATGGATTTGCCGAGGTTGAGCTTATGAACACTCTCCAGAACATCGCCTCTACCCGTATTGGAAGTATATATCAATTAATAAATAAGGAAACCCCTGACGATTTAGGAAGTATTGCTTCCAAATGGCACACTAAACTTGATTCCCCTCACAGTATATTTTTTAACTCCTTGTATTTATCACAGCAAATCCTTATTTCGGCCAAACTACAAGCACAACATTTTAAAACTATATTTTTTTTGTATATGACACCTAGCAAAATTATTAAATGGGGATCTGGGAGAGGCACATTATGCCCACGCTGCTCTGAGGTAGGGGCAGACTCTATACATATATTCGCAACATGCCCAACTTTTAATTCCACCCTACTCAGAATACAGAACTTACTGAGTAAAATAACAATTCAATCAATCCTTCTGAACCCTACTACTATTCTTCTGGGTACTCAATCTGACTCTCTGAGAGTAAAAGAAGAAGGGCTAATATTTGTAGCAATGGCAGTATGGAGGATATGCATTTCTTCTGGATGGTTAGACTCAGAGTCCCCCTCCTATGCACAATGGCTGGCTAGATTAGTTGCCACATATCATCTTGAAAAATCTGTATATGCTAAGAAGGGAAGAAGAAAAAGGAAGATGGGCATCGAAGTTTGGGGGGCATTCTCCAATTGGATTGACCAACAAGGACAGGCGGAAGTAGAGATATAGAAGGGCCATTAGAAATTTACAAAACTCTGTTTCATTGTATCTTCTTATTTTCCTTCTTTCCCTCACTTTGTTGTTTCTCTTTCTTTTATAGACAAATTCTTTCGTCACCTTTTTTTACCAGCTTTATACCATTTGCTATTTTTTCACCTTTGTTCATAAGTATCTGTGCCACTGTCTTGTAATGAAGATGGAATGTGGGAGGCGGGTGGGGGGGGGGCACAAATTTATCTTTTCTGTGTAACTTGTCAAGACTCCGATTTTGTGAAAATTAATGATTTTGTTTTTTTTTTTAAAAGCACCCCACAGCATTACTCAGCACCATCACAGTACCACTCAGCACCACCACAGCACCACTCAGTGCCACCACAGCATCACTCAGCGCCACCACATTATCACTCAGCACCACCACAGCACCACTCAGCACCACCACAGCATCACTCAGCACCAACACAGCATCACTCAGCACCACCACAGCACCAATCAGCATCACCACAGCACCACTCAGCGCCACCACAGCATCACTCAGCACCACCACAGCATCACTCAGCACCACCACATTATCATTCAGCACCACCACAGCACCACTCAGCACCACCACAGCATCACTCAGCACCACCACAGCACCACTCAGCACCACCCCAGCATCACTCAGCACCATCCCAGTATCACTCAGCACCACCACAGCACCACTCAGCATCACCACAGCACCACTCAGCACCACCACAGCACCACTCAGCGCCCCCCCAGCATCAATCTGCGCAACCATTTAACAAAAACTGGTTCAAATATGTTCTCTCAATGTTTCAAGCTTTATTACAAATGTCACAAAAAGATGTTAATATTTCACTTCTGTTCTTGGATTTTCGTCACAATAAAATACACTGAACATAATCTTCACAAAAGTTATTTACAAAAGTTTAAGCTATTGCCATTATAAATTAAAATCGCTTTTATTTAAGTATAAATTATTTAAAAAAATTAAAAGCCATTGTAATTTGTAATATCAATACATCTAAGTCTCGTAAATACAAAACATGTTGCATTACAAATGCTATAGGCGTCACATTTGCGAAAGTTATAACTATTGGCATTGTAAATGACAAAGCTATTAATTTAGCTATTTTCAAAACCAACACATAAATAAAAAAAATTGTCATTTACAAGACTAAAGCTCAAACTTTCCTAATGCGAGACCTATTGCATTGCAAATGCTTGTTTTTATATCTGTCAGTGCTTCCTGTTGAGGTTTAATTTTCGTGACAGGCGCCTCATGGCCTACTTGTAACTATTCTCTGACCCTGCTTCAAGGGTCAGAGCAGGGTCAGAGAATAGTTGCAAGTAGGCAACGAGGCGCCAGGAAGCACTCACAGGCTTACAGCAGCAGGTGCCCAAGTTGAAGTTCATTTCTTTGTAACCCTTTTGTAAAAGGATACAAAAAATTAGCTTCAACTTTTGCACCTGCTGATGTAACCCTGTAAGTGGCTGAAAATTCGTCCCTGCTGATTCACGGATTTTACCGCGATTGTGGGAGATTCGCGGATCTCGAAATCGCAGAAAATTCGCAAATTCCGCGAGCGGAACGAATTTTCAGCCCATGCTTACTATATATATATAATACATATTTAAATAACTAACCAAACCACATTCACTGGATGATGTCATCAGTGATGTCATCAGTGATGTCATCAGTGATGTCATTTGAGATGTCATCAGTGATGTCACTGACCATGCCATGAATGATGTAAAATGTGACATCATCAGCAGTGGATTGCAGGCGCGCGAGTTATGGTTAGCAGAACTATAACAGAGGAATTTCTATGGTTTTGTACGCGTGAAATGTCCAGCTACCTATAACACCCCTCAAACCTATGGTTTTTTCACTGAATTTCTAAGGTTTTTCAAATGCTAATTCCTAACTATAACATATCTGAAACCTATGTTTTTTTCAGTAAATATATATATATATACACATATATATATGTATATATATATATATATATATATATATATATATATATATATATATATATATATATATATATATATATATATATTTTGAAAATGCATTTTTTGACTTTTGTGTCTATATATATATATATATATATATATATATATATATATATATATATAGACACAAAAGTCAAAAAATGCATTTTCGAAAATTAAATCAAGTTGTAGTTCTTGAAATTCAATAGTTACGGTGGCGTGGCCTAGTGGGCCAACATGGCGGACGCACTGTAGGAGAGCTCCCCGGCAGTCGGCCTATATATATCAACATCCTGTCCACCCTATCAGTAACTTTTGGCCCTAGACAGCTCTAGAGGCAGAGGATGAGGTGAGGAGTGTCCAGCAGAGACGGGATTGACTGCAGCTCCTCAGGAAGTTTGGCAAAGAGCAGAGACACCTGACGACATCAGCCTTTTGTTTATAGGCCACGGCTCAGCCTGTGGCGGCCGGGAAACAGGCCCTCAAGGAAGAAGTCAGGGTAATGTAATGTAAGTTGGTTTTTGTATCGCGCAACTATCACTCCAAGGACCATCTTGGCGCCTACACAGACTGGATCTAGAGTCGGGTCCGGCTGCAATCAACAGTGTGACCAGAGTCCTCATACTAGTGCACGTGCGCAGGTGTCTGGGAGACTAAAAATCCAGGATTTTAATGCCTTTCTGAATTCCGATTCCTGTTTCATAGCACGGAGATGTGGGTGGGTTTGTTCCATGCCTTGGAGCCCAGGACTGGCAGAGATTTGCCACCCCTTGAGCTGAATTTAAAGATCGGGATGACCAGCAGATTGGCCTTGTATGACCTCTGGGTGCGCGATGGGTGGTATTGGGAAAACCTCTTTTGTATATACTTAGGGGCTTGCGAGTGAAAGGTCCTAAAGGCCCTAAAGGTGATTACCAGAACTTTGAACAGCACTCATTTGACCACTGGTAACTGGTTTAGTGCGGCCGATGCTGAAGATCTCTTTGGCCATTTCAGAACCAGCCTGGCGGCTGCATGCTGCACCATTTGCAACCTGTGAATAACCATCTTGTTTGTTCCTGCATATAGAGAATTGCAATAGTCGAGTCTCGATGTTACGAGGGCGACTGCTACCATTTTCCTAGCTGATAGTGGGAGAAGATCAAAGAATTTTCTTAGACCTTTAATGACATTAAAACAGGTACCAGCTACTGACAGGGCCTGTTGTTTAAACGACAGAGCGGCATCAAATTTGATGCCTAAGTTACGTGCCGTATTAGTCGTATTTAGTGGTACCTCCGCATTCTCGGGCCACCATAGCTTGGGGATAAAATCATTTTGCGGGCCCAATGGCAGGATTTCCGTCTTTCCCGTATTACACTTTAGATGATTCTTTCCCATCCAATCAAAAGTGGCCGACAAGCAGCGTTTAAGATTTTCTTCCCAGTCCTTAGTGTCTTTATCGAGGACTAGGATAAGCTGCGTATCGTCAGCATATGTGATAACATCCATCCTAAAGGACGATATCAGCTTGATCAGAGGGGTAGTGAAAACATTAAAGAGCGTTGGGCTCAAACTAGAGCCCTGAGGAACTGCTGATGTGAGTGTTTTTTCCCTTGAGCAGAAATTCCCAAGGCTGACCACTTGCCGCCTGTCACTCAGATAGTTCTTAATCCACTCCAACACGACTCCTGTTATGCCAGATGTTGCTAGCCGGTCAATCAGGATGTTATGTGAGACCGTGTCGAAGGCTGCCGACAGATCTAATAATATCAGGACAGCCTTCTTGCCCTGATCCAAAGCTGTTCGAATGGTATCAGTGGTAAACAGGAGTACAAATTCAGTGGAGTGTTGGGCTCTAAAGCCCGATTGATTCGGGTGCCAGGCGTTGTTTTCCTCAAGGAACTTTGTGACTTGTTTGTTCACAAAGGATTCTGTTAGTTTACATAGCTCGGGAAGCAACGAAATGGGTCGGAGATTTGACAGTGTGGTGGGATCTGCTAGTTGTTTTTTCTGCAAAGGCTTAACTGCCGCAAGTTTCCATTCTGAGGAAATAGTTGCAGTGGCCAATGATGCATTTACAATATTATTGATTACAGGGTTAACCGTGTCTACAAGCGCTTGTAGAACAGTAGGGGGGCGTGAATCAAACGGCGATCCTGACTTGATTGTCAGTATAGCCTGGTGAGTTTCCTCCAAATTAATTGGCCTAAAAGTCGCCATATTGTCCGAGTGCGAGCTTAAAACGCTCCCTTCTTCCGCTGATTTTATATTGGGGGCAACAAACTCTTTGGTAAGTACCTATACTTTTTGTTCAAAAAAAGTCTGCTATAGTATTGCAGAGTTTTTCAGACGGAGGGATTTCTTGCAGTAGAATTTGTGGGCTATTAAAACCTTTCACTATGTTAAAAATCGATTTTTGTTTGTTGTTTGCCGCTTCTATTGCTGCCGTATAGAAAGTAGTTTTAGCCTCCTTAATCAGGGCATGATATTGACTTCTTGCTATCTTGTATCTACCGCGTTCCTCATCTTGATAGTCTTTTTGCCACCTGCGTTCAAGGGCTCGCACCTCTCTTTGTTTTTCTTTTAATGTGTGATTAAACCAGGGGGCAGATAATCTTTTTTGGCTCAACCTCTTTCTATCGTTAATGTGGCCAACTTTATCTTTAAGAGCAAGCATCCATTCCCTGAAGCGGTAATTATCAATTATCAGGTTTCCTGTCATTGAAGGCCTGCAATCACTGGCTATCGTAGTCAGATCCTGACGCCCAATAATCGATTTCCAGCCCCCATTTCTAGCCTGCGCCGCTTTTCTTAAATGTTTGCCCTTAGCTCCCTCCTCTAGTGAGTAGTTAAAAGGGATCAGTGAGTGATCTGACCATGTCTGGACCATAGGAGGGTTTACTTCGAGCGTAGCCAGGTTAGAGCAAAACGAATCTAGGATATGTCCTGCCCTGTGCTTTGTGTTCAATGTAAGTACTGTTAGGCCTAATACATTCATTGTGATTAATGTCCCCAAGTAGAGTGAAGTTGGAAAATCTAAGGGCCAAGTTACTGAGTACCTCCCCAATACTTTCCAAAAATTCCTTATTTGGGCCGGGGGTGGTAGAGCAATGCTCCAGAAAATGTAAAGGAGTCATTGACCTTAATGCAAAAACCTGCGCATTCTGCTCCTTTGATATCCTGGAGCCTATTTATAGAGCATTTCCAGGTATCACGGTGGATAATCGCCAGGCCTCCACCACGTTGTTCCTCTCTGTCCATCCTTTGTATGAGATAACCTGGAGGCAAAGCATGCCCTATATCAGGATTACTCCATGCCTTAAGCCAAGCTGTTGTCAGCTGGCAGCAGGGCAGCCAAAGGAGCAAGAAATGAGGTGGAGAATCTGTGGGCCGTGTGGCTGCCAGTCCCTCTGAAGAGATGTGGTGGGGATGGAGAGGTGCGCTCCTTGAGCCAAGCGGCCGGGTGATGGGTGCCGAGGGGATTTCCCTATTTCTTTTGCCGCTATGCCTGTCAGTCTCATCCGGGTGTCTCTTTTCATTTGATCTCACCCGTGTTCTACTCTGGGTTCCATCTGAGTGCATTATCCGGATACTGTGTAAGCGCTCTAGTCGTTTGGACTTTCGCGCCTTTGGAGGTTGTTCCGCCCCCTCCCGTCGGCATTTTATGACATCCGGAATGGGCGTCTTTCTCTATCACGGCAGAACCGGAGAGACTACCTCGGACCCTTCCTTATCGCTGGCAGGTAAGCTCTGTGCTCCTGCCCTCTGCCTTTTCACCTTTTCAACTCGCACCTGGAATTGCCCGGCCGACGTAATCTTTTTTGTGCTTTTCAGCCCCGCCCTTGTTGGCTATATTAATGGTGTATCCCCCTCTATGCTATTCTTCTTTAAACGAATGCTTGGTTGTCGTTTGTAAATATTTTTTGGATGGCATTCCTGCGCATTAAGCAGGATTTCCTCAACTTCCCCCATCATTCTTATTTCATCATTTTTGATCGGTAGCTCAACAGGCTTGCAGACTGAGGTTAGGCACTCATTTCTCTATATATTTTCCACTTAGCCAGGTCTCTATAAAGTATACTGTCCATCTGATACTTATCTTATTTTTTTAGGACGCCACACAGACGTGTCATCTTTCTGCCTCGGCTCTCTCTCTCATTAACATTTTATCTATGGTTCGACTTTGGCAATTCGGACGCCGTAATTCTAGCCAGAAGTAAGTACATCTTTCACAGATTCTTCAGGTTATCTGTCAGGACCCATAGCCTTAGGAGTACTCATGGATCATTTATTTCTATAGATTGGGGCTGTGATCTGTGTTCTCCCGTCCCATCTGCTTGTATTTGGGCCAGCCACCTTGGTCTCCAGGTTGCCCGGTAGGTATATCCATTGCTTCCTTGGGCAGCTTGTTCTAGACCATTTCCAGTAGCCAATAGTGAATCACCAACAACAGTTTTTACATTCCTTATCTTAACCTGGGGGCACATGTTTTGTTTCTTTAGTTCTCCTCCAAACCGTGAAAGGGCGTGTTATTCCCTTGCCCGACTATTCTCAGGCAGCCTTTAGGACCTAGCGTTGATTCCTGACTCGCTTTGTGGTAATACCTGCTTCCCTCATTTTTGTTTAATTTTTGTTTGTTTTAACCCAAGGTCTCGCCATTTTTTTTTTTTAATATTTTTTTTTATTTATTTAAGCTTGTATCGCGCACAGCTACCCACAATGGGTTTCCCAGCGCCAGGGATAGACTGTAGAAGAAAGGAGGGTATGTCTCCTGACTTGAAGCCACAGCCGACTATTGGCCACGCTGAATAAAAAGCAAAGTCTTCAGAGCCTTACGGAAGCGGAGTAGGTTGGTCTCTGATTTTAGTGCCAGTGGGAGGGAGTTCCAATATTTGGGGCCCAAAGTAGAAAAGGAACGGCCTCCCATTTTTGTCAGCTTCCATCTTGGCACTGTAAAGTTGCCCATGTCCGATGACCTTAGTGGGCGTAGGGGTCTGTAAGGTGTTATCAGCCCTTGGATATAGGCGCGGGCGCTGCCCTGCTTAACCTTGAACATGTAGCATAGTGCCTTAAATTTAACACGTTCAGGGATGCTCAGCCAGTGAAGGTCACGTATTTGATGCCTTTTAGTTATTTGGTTGTCATTTTTTTCTATTAGACTCCTGTGTGGATGTTTTTTTGACCTCACTGAACCTTCCCCTTTTTGGGCCAAAGGACCACAGTGGTGTCCTGTCTCTCCAAAGTAGGTGCTACATGGATTATATGTATACGAAGACGCTTGCTTAACTACACTTTTTTAACTACTCCATTGTCACAAGGGGTGTTTGGCTGTTTCAACGCTTAGCCTATTTATTCCTTTGGTGATGGTGTCTCTTCTGTAATTGTACCTCGTTACTCCACACTGGTAATGTCGTCTTTATGTAAGGTAACATATCTCCACTATGTTACCTCTCAAGCTCAAAATGGGTAGTTAGTATTTATTTCCTTATCAGCCTGTGTAGGCTTCTTATCCATTTTGTTGTTCCTGCAGATTTACGGCTTGTGAGCTAGCGATACCACTCATTGGTGGTTGCTCCAGTTGTTCAGATGGCTCCCGAAACACCTGCTACTAGTTTCTCACCCTGAAGAAGGAACTGCGGATATGTTTGTTTTGTTTTCCGAAACACCCGTAGGCGTTTTTTCATAGTTCAGTCTTTGTTCCTTTATTGTTGTACATAATATTTTCATATATGGTGTTTTTGTTAGGTGTTTAGTATTGTTAAAAAATTCTTTTCAAGTCCATATCAGATATGTTATGCTGTGTATGTTACTATGTGTTTCTCCTATGGGCCACTGTTTTTGTACAGTTTATACTGTCACATGAAAAAGCAAACAATTTTTAACGTGTTTTTAAGTGTCTATCTTTATTTATAAAGAATTTGTTTTTTGATACTCATAAAATGTGAATTGGCATTATGTTGTAATGCTTTATAATCTGCGGGGCAACTAATTATAATGTGTGGAGTAGTCACCCATTAGAGTTTAAGTTTATGGAGGAAGATTCTGTCCTTTAACTTGTGTTTTTCCCTGCTCTCTTCCTCCCTATTGAGATTTCAGGGTCCCTCTTTAGTTTACGAAATGGGTGCCGAGGGGATACCAGGAGGCAGAGGTGAGCAGGCTGCAGTGGCCCGATCTACGACCATGCGTGGTGCGGCTGTGGTGGCTCCGATCTACAACCATGCCTGGTGCGGCTGTGGTAGCTGTGGCTAAGTCATGCTGGGCGGTTGGGGAGAGCCCCGGTGTACCCCGTGCATCGGATGCTTCCTGGCGCTTTGAGGCTGATTTTCCAGACCAGGGTGGCCACGACCTGGCAGGTTGGTGCTGGTGACCTGCGTCATGGACTTTCAGGATCCTGATTCTTGCTGAGACCCTTACCCTGCTAGAGGAGCAAAGGTAGAGGGGCCGGTGTGGTCGGCACAGTGGCAGAGGCTACGCCCTGGGGGGCTGAGGCCATGGACCCATGGTTTGCCACAGACAATATTGCAAATCTGGAGTGCAGATAAGCAGTGTTAGTGTATATCACCCAGCCGGTACCGCCCTATAGCAAGCTCTGTGAACCCCCACTGGTGGTCCACTGCCTGGCTGGGATGAGGTTGGGATCTTGATGCCTGGCCCTGCCACCAGTCTGGGTATTTACAACATTCACTAGAGGGGACCGAATATATCCGGCAAACCTTGAAGGAACATTACCGGCCCGTCATGTGTTCTACTGCAATGCTCTTCGCAGCAGATTGCTGTCTCTGCACTGCTTGCCTTGCACAACGGACGTGGCAAAAATATTTGTGCAAACTTGAAGCCTGGCCCTGCCACTTGCCCGGGTATTTACAACATTCACTAGAGGGGACCGAATATATGCGGCACACCTTGAAGGAACATTACCGGCCCGTCATCAGTGATCTACTGCAATGCTCTTCGCAGCAGATTGCTGTCTCTGCACTGCATGCCTTGCACAACGGACGTGGCAATAATATTCGTGACACCCGGCATAGCCCCAGGAGGGGCCCTCACTGAGGCTTGTGTCATAGTCACGGAAGCTGTCAGGCCAGGTCCTTGTGCTGCTTGTGATGGGGGACTGGTAGGAACTGAGAAAACACATCCAACATAGCCACACAACTTGCACAAGTTCCCCTTCTGTCTGTTGGGGTTGTTGTGTGGGACTGCTGGCTGCCAATTGCTTGTGCCACCCCCTGGGACCACATCCGGGGAGTCTGGCGGGTCATGCACACAGACGAAGTTAAACAACAATTTGGGACAGGCAGATAAGATTGGAACCTACCATGACTAAGGATAAACTACCCTCTACGACTGTCAAACAGTGTTCCATGGACTAATACGCCAGCGTTGGCGCAGCAGCCCCCAAGTCGGGAGGGTCGGTCGGTGCTGGCCCAGATAACACTGCGCTACTGGCAGAAATTATGCAGTCCAGAGATATGTTAGATGGTAAAATTGGAGCAGGGAGCTCTGATGTCACCCTGCTCCATCAAAATGTATGAAACGTGTCCAGTGTTGAAGACTCAGTTTCAGCTCTACATCAGAAAATTAACTCTCTGACAGTCATATCGAGGGAATTTGCTGCGAAGGTGGAAGATGCTGGGGACCCTGCCCACCCTTAGCTGAGTCTGCCATATACAATCTCTTGTGGACCCTGTTGCTAAGCCAATGGCCCACCTCCTGAGCAAGGTTCCTGTGGTCAGTAAGCTTACTGTAAATCAAGCGCTGGCGAAGCTCTAAAAAACAATGACTAGACAAGTACTCCCATGCAGTCAAATTGTACAGCCCTTGATAATTTGTAACCTCACTGCCCTTCAGCTAACCATACAATGTTCTGCAGAAAGAATCAACACATTCAAGCCATGTTTGTGAATCAAGTTTGGCACTCTTCCAAACTTGTCCCTGTACTTCTCTGGGGTAAGACCATATTTCTTGATCAGGGCTGCCTTCCGGTTGTGGTAGGTGAGTTGCTCTGGGGCACCTAAAGCCAACAGAATGTCCCTCCCCTCCAAAGTGCTTCCACAAACCTGCCCCACAATCTCTAGCAGGGACCCTGTTCATCTGTAAAGCTGCCTCATAACCCTTAAACCACAGATATTTGCCATTCTCCTTGGTATAATCCTTCACTAGGCTTTTGGGTATGTGTACCCTCCCTTCGGACTGCATTGGAGTTATGCTGCCACCATCTGTGCTGGACCTGGCTTTCAAATACAGTGCCTTCAAGCTCAGCTCCTGAGCTAAAATCATTTCTTTCTCCTCCAAGGCCAATTTTTCTCTCTCCATGGCCAATGTATCCTTTTCTGCCTCTCTTTTGAGTTTAGCTAGTTCCAACTGTAGCTCCCTTTTATGCTCCATTTGGAGCTTTTCTAGCTCTAGCTTGTGCTTGCTACCTTCCTGTCTGTCCTCTAGCTCCTCCAGGTACAGACTTTAGAGGACACACTCCAGCTTCCCCCCAGGCAGATCCTGATTCACAAAATCACCATGCAGGCTATGTTACTCCGTATCCACAATGTTATTCTCATCCTGTGGAGAGGTGTGGTGCAGTGGCCAGAGCAGCTGCCTTCAGAGCAGAGGGTTCACAGTTCAATCCCCAGCTCCAGTGGCAGCTCAGCCGAGCACCATGTGACTCTGGGCAATAGCTCACTTAATCACCACAACGGCCCCCAACAACTTGAGACCCGTAAGGATGAGTAGTTTGGGCTTTACAAATATGTATTTACACTTTCTTTTTTATCCTCTGTGTGCTCACCAGCCTCCCTGGCTGCCAACCAGGAACTCAGCGCCTTTTGCAGCTCCTCGTTTATAGAGAGGCCTTTAAAAGGACATTTGAGCTCCTTGCAGAACTTTTAGAGTTGAGGCACAGTATAGGTTTCCAACCTCCCCCTGCTCAAACACCAACTCTGCAGGTACTGCTCATTGCTCTCCAGACTAAGACATGATTGTGGCAAAAACTCAAGAGTAACAAAAAAAAGAAAACAGTGTGTTGGGGCGTAATGGCCTGTGATATGGAAGTTGTGTACACCAAATCACTGCATATAATGTTCAAATGCAAGTTCTATCTTCATCGCTTATCACCAGTGTTGGAAATGGGTCTGTAGTTGGAAATGGTTTGCACCCTGTACGAGTAAGGACACTCCCTCCAGTCAGGGTAAGTCATTTGCACACCTAGGATAACCCCTGCTCTCCCCATTGGTAGCTTGGCACAGAGCAGTCAGGCTTATTCCTGAGGCAATGTGAAAAGGACATATGTACACACACATGCACCATTACTTTTCTTTCCATCGTCTGGGCCCAAATTATTATTGAATTAGGCTTATCAATTTTATCATCAATTGAAGATAGATCACCTTCAATTTTTACCTAGAAAGATGCTTGCTTATCCATTGTGGGATAATCTTTCAACAAGGCAGATATCATTACATTAAGTGCAGCATTCAATTTGCACTAGAATGTTGATTCCGACGTTATCCGGGTATGAAGAGTTGAGTGAGTGACAGCTCGCGCTAGAGACGCTGCGCGTATGGGAAAGTGCAGTCAGTTTCAAGGTTAGTGTGCCAGCAGGACCGCTTAGTCGCATCAGCCGCCGCTTGAGGCCAGCTCCAGCCCTGGTTGATGTTGGGGGCTGTGTGTAAATTCGTTTATGCATAGAGTTGAGTGACAGCGCGCAGGAGACGCTGCATTATTGTCCCCGCAGGCACGCTCAGTGGCGTGTGCCCCCGCTTGAGGCCCAGCTCCAGCGGTAGCCGTATTACAATGCAAATTATGTGACCCTTGAAAGTTATTTCCCGGTATTATTATTTTTTTAGGACCCACATGGCGTGAAGGCAGGAACGTAACGGCAAATTAGTAAAGCACCAACGGCATTCAGCCCCAGTCTGTTTGACACGCACCCAGCACAAGGCACACTCTGCATTCGGCCCCAGTATGTGTGACACGCCCCCAGCACAACGTGCAGGCCCACAAGTGAGTAGAGCGAACGGTTACTTACCACGCCTCCAGCTAAACGCAGACGCCCATTGAACGCATACACCCAGGTGCGCGATTGGCATCATAGTTTCGGAATGTGGCGCGATTGTTGGCGGCCGATTGCCGCGCCCATTGCCCACGGCCCGTGCTCCTATGCAATTCCGCAATTGCTGCGCCCATTGTCGTTTGTCACGGCACTTGCTCCCGCGCAATTGCGCAATTGGTGCGCCTCCAGCTGAACTCAGACGCCCATTGAACGCTCTTGCTCCCGTGCATTTCTGCGCCCATTGGCCACGCCCCTTGCCCCGCGCAATTGCCGTGCCCATTGTCGTTTGTCACGCCCCCAGCACATGCCCCCAGCCTTTGTCACGCCCCCAGCACATGCCCCCAGCACAACGCACACGTTTAAGGAACGCTTTTTTTTTTCGTCATTCCACGCCCCGCCCACGCACACGCCCACAAGCCTATATCCTTCTGCTGCAACTGCCCTTTCCAATGCTGTATTGGATGTTGTGATTGGTGCTGTGGTTACTGAGATTACCCGCCTCAAAGGTTAGGGCTCTCTCTTTATAATATTAGTATAGATATATATAGATAGTAGACAATCTGGCAGCAAAGGGCTCTATAATGGAAAGCATCTGCACGCTAATCGGAACCACTCTCAGGGCTGCTGTTGATGTGGCTATGCCTTAGGCAGCCGGTGAGAGAAATATAATTAGGAAAGCAGTCTCCGCCCAAATACAGGAGCAGATCCACAAGAAAACTCTACTTCAAGGTTCCAGTCTGGCTTCAGACCAACCCTACAGCACTACTCTTCAAGTGGTCAATAATGCCCTCCTCACCAACGACAAAAATAATTCTTTCCTCCTGTATTATTTGACCTCTTTTCAGCCTTCGACATGGTCAGCAATGAGCCACTAATCCACACCCTGGAACACAGTCCTGCAATGGCTTTCCTCTAACATCACCAACAACCACCAGTGCAAACAAATGGGAACCTCAGGACTTCTGTAGTAGTGTTCCCCATAGATGTAGTCTCTCTCCTGTCATCTTCAACCTTTAAAATGCACCCCTCAGGATAATACTTAGGGACACAATTACATTTTACTCTATCTTTAGATCTAGATCTTTTTCAATCTTTGACATTCATCTTCTCAAAACCTGCCTCAAGCTAGACCAGCACTGGATGTCTAAAGCTCAACCCAACTAAGATGCATCTATGATCTGGAACACTATCTCAATCGACAACACAATTGCTCCAACCTTTCACAATTCAGGATTAAATTAAAAATGCATCTCTTGAAAAAGCACTTTCAACCCACAGGTTAGGAACTACTTGTCACCCGCCACTTGTGAACAATCCTGGATGTGCACAGGGCTCATGACCTATGTTTATATCCAGTTTATGCACTTCTATGTCTCTTGCTCTAGGTCAAAGTCTGATGATGAAAAATGAATTCCGGTCAACAAATGAAGCACTCGCTCATGGGTGTGCCAGATTGTATTGAACACTTCAAACGTGTATTGACTCCTGTTGCACAAAACTGCATTGTATATTCTGGAATTTCCAGAATGTTCTGAAAAAGGCACATCCTTTGGATTAATTCTCACCCAAATTGGACTACAAATGGTACATTTTTCTAATTATTAAATGAGTGCCTGCAAGCAAAAACTTTATAAGAAAAATCAGATCATTTGCTGCATTTTCTGGCTTGGATTTCTATCCTAAAAGCAATGGACACTGAAAAATCGCTGTGCTTCATGAATGATAAAATATTGCACTGCAACAGATTTACAATGAGTTATATGTAGATGAGGAGGATATTGGTGGCACTTACACAAAAAAGCTTGTTTGGACGACACTCAGCCCTGTGCTCATGTGTAAAGGCACACTAGAGTCTATAGCATCGGATTTGTCGAGGTACTCCCTTCAGTAAAAACTCAGCCATGCAGACACCTGAACAAGTATAAGTCATGTACGTTCTGTGATTTCCCACAAGTCACACGTAATGCATAGGTTGGTATACCAATATACTGCTTGTTTGCGCAATGTTTGACTGTGGCATGTGGATCTGATGAAAAGCCTGGTCTGTGTATTGTAGATGGCCTGTCCTTACGTCAGATCCACGGGTTTGCTCTGGGTTGTTCTGGACACGCCTTCTGCGCATAAATAAATGGGAGCTTGACACTTAGCAGAGCAAACTAGTTTTGGCCCCAGATGAGGGTCAACCTTTAGTGCAAGAAAGTTGATCAACACTGAAGTTTGTGCCATTTAGCCTCGTAAAAGCACCAGAGCAAACATATAGTAAATCTGGGCTTCTGTGTTTCCAGGTGCTCCAAGACCATCTCAGTTGAAAATTTCCATCCTTACATTGTCAATCAGCTTGGAGAGGGGGACTCTATTTAGCCAGAGTTATATGAGATGGTTGGCAGTGGAGTGTTCATGCCAAGGAAGATCTGGACTTTGACATCTTGGGCCAGTAATTTAAACATCAAGATGGGAATGCTGCCCTAACTCAGATCTAGATTAGGTGGCGGTATTATGGATGTCTTGACTTCATGAGCAAACTAGCAAAGCAGCCTTTGTTGTCTGATTGCTCTTCTCAAAGATGTTTTTTCCTTCATCGTCAGCATCCGCCCCTGCATTATTGTGCAACTGAAAGGATAGCTTTTCTCTTAGAACAGACGCTGCACATTGTTGTGCACTGAAGGGTAAGAAAATAGATCCAAGTGGTGTATCACATGATGGAAACAGGCTAATTGATACAGTCAGAAATTAATTCCACACTCAAAGATGAGCACACCACAAAAATGCGATCAGTCTAAAACACTTGTGGTCTATTTACTAAAATGTAACGCTGTGTTTGCGTCACAAAAGTGATGCAAAATGATGCTAAATCTTTTTTTACTAATTTACGTTCCAGCTTTACACTTGTTTAGCACTGGAAAACACTCAAAAGTAGGCTAAGCAGTGTATAGCACTGCTTAGATTACTAAGCGCCAACGGGGCCTGCCATGCAAGGGCATTCCCATGCAACCACCCAACGCGAAACCCTATTTACTTAAAAACCTATGCTAGACTCACGCAGACACCCTTGCACTATGGTGCAAAGGTGTGCCCGTGGCGCACATCAATTAGTTACAGAACCGGCACTAGGGAGAGGGAAGGAAAGTGCCAAATTTCTGTAAATAAGGCGCTCTCCTGCTCCCTTCTCGCAAAACGCAGCACAGCTTTTTTTGCCTGCTGCGTTGTGCGAAAATATGGTAAATCTGCCCTTGGTCTCGCTTTAGTTCTGTTTTATTTTTTATTTTTTTTTATGATGACAAGCTAGGAGGTGGTGTGGGGCTAGAGCACAGACACATTTAATTTTATCTCTCACCTTTGCCTATTTCTATATCTTACCCTCTCTCCTCTTTGCATATCTTTTACTCTGCCTGTGTCTCTCTTTGCCCTCTATTATCTGTTTTTGTTGTTTTGTACAGCTGAAGTCCTTTTCTCATGAACAGGGGCCCCTGGAAATATATATTTCAATTGTTTTTGTATCACCCTATTTCTGTAAGCATCATGCCGGCTTGATTTAGCAGAAAAGTTGTAACAAAATTAAATTAGGTTAGCCTCAAAATAGGCCTTGCCCGAGTTACCAAAAATCCTTAAGATGACACAGCTGTACAATAACATGCAATTTGAATTGGCAAAAAAATCACAAAGATACTTGGTGATTCACAAAAGAAGAGTAAATAATGTGACCATGATATGTCAGGTATTCCTCAGAGGCAAAGGTGTAAAAAAAACATATATTTTATTATTTTATTTTTTTCCAGTGTGGGGGAACACTTTCTCCACCTTCCTGTCACGTTGTTGGCGGAGGGATCCTTTAAACATGAGATTTGTTAACAAAAGTATTCTGTATTGAGTACATGTGGCCACACCTAGTGCATTTTAATTTGCATAACTCATGACAATTTTTTTTACTCATTTCGCTCCAGGAGCCAATTACTCTTTTTTGTCTGAACTTCTATAACACAATGTGTTTCTGCCCTTTGCACCCCTTGCTTCCAAATCCATTCTTTTTTGTGAATCTGGGCCTGGGGAATGTATGTCTCTCTTTTAATTTTTCTGTTATTCATCGCCTCGTAATCCAATGTAAATTTGTCTCATGGAAGTACAACTGCAGTGTGGGAAGGAAGTATACATTTGTAAGCCAAGGGACATCACATATCTCAGGAGTGTCAACTGTAACTTTGGGGCTTGGCTAAGGTTGGGTTGTACTACAATGTGATAAGGCCACCGTTTCTTAAATGTACATTTTGCTTTTCTTCTTCATTTTTCATAAGAAAGCATGTTGGTCACAAACAATTGCCAATAAACAGTTTTTGTTTTCTTCTAAACATACCATGTTTTGCCAACAGTTTTGTTTGTGTGATTTAGATTTTCATACTAGTATTGCAATATATCACGTTGAGCTGTGATTTTGAAACTTTTATTCCAGTGCAAATTTGCGTTTCGGATTGTTCTTTGCCAAACCACGTCACCCCTTGTGGAATTCAAAGGCCAGTTTACACCTTAATTTTGCAATTCCATCATACAAACATAGCCCATAGATCAAACCGGTTAAATTATTTACAGTACAAACATATTGAAATCATGTTTAAACATAGAGAGTTTTCTCATATTCGGCCTTTGCCACAAAGTAACAGAAATTGTATAAGAAAAAATGATAAAGTTTGATAAAACATATGTAAATTATCCAACCAAAAGAAAAACACGAACAGCATTTGCAAGAAATGCAATAGTCCTTAGAATGTTGTGAGACTTACTGCATAACTAGCTAAACAATCAGTCAGATGCCACTCATCGTGTCCCAGGATGTATTTCTTCTGTAAAGTTCGAACTTGTGCAAGGAAAGCGGTCTGAGCATCATTTTGGTAAGGAGAAAATGCATTGATCATAAATATTTCTTCCATAATGAGGAAATTGACATTTCAGTTCAGCAGGAGACCATATCAAACTAAAACTGGTAAGATAGCTCAGTGTGCTGATACAGCTGCAGAAGTGCTCTTAGTGCAGTCTGTAGGACACAAGTTGAAATTCTGGATCAATGACTTGGCCAGCACTCCAGGATAGGTGAGGAATAAATCTGTGTGGTATAATAGTAACATCTGTTGTTAATACCTTGAGACAACTGTGTTTGTAAAGAATGTCAGGTAGGTTCACTGATTTTATTTATACATTTTAGGGACAATTGGAAAGCCACCCACTGTAATGTGCATTAAATATAATAATTCCACTTCATATTTTCCATCCTTGGCTTTTCACTCCTTCTCCTTGCCACTTGGGCATTTAGTTCTAGGATGAAGGCCAAACAAAATCAGTAGAATGGTTTGAATATTTTGAACAATAGAGTTTTTATTTCTAGAATCAATGAAAACTTTCTAATCAGGTGGATAGTATGATCTATCGACAGTATCACTTTAAAGTTAAGTATCAAGCAACGATAGACACCTCTGGAAGATCTTCGCAAATGATGAACGCTTTTTACTGGGTCTCCTTAGCGTGATGCTCTTTAAATGCTTTGAGAATAATGAAGCATGAGAGATGACTGATCCCCTGCAACCTCAAAGGAAAACAAATGCAAAATCAAAACACTATGATGAAAGATGGAGGTAAAGTGTGATCCCACTGCGTATTATTATGGGTAATAACAAGTCCGTACAGCATTGGTGGGGTTTCCAGTGTTGGTTCACGATGACTAGACTAATTTCATGATTTTTAGATAGGCTTGACCATGTAAGTAATTCCCATTGAAATTAATTTAGATAAATATATCTCATATGGATATCCTGGAATTCGTGGACTTTGCACAATTTGAGATTGTACTGTGAAATTGACACTTCACAGTAACTGAAATAAAAGAAATAATACCCAATGGTGTTAGTATTCTGTTAATGGTTCATTACATACAGTACTCCACATGCTCACTTTGACCTTCGACTGTAAAGCACATGGGGAAAACAATTCAAACCAGTGATCCATCCAAGTCTTGTTTGTGATATGAAAGAATCTCATTTGACTGATGTCCATAACCAACTAACTTTAAGTCAAAAAGAACATATATTGATGCCATCTAATAATCTTTCTATTCACATGAACTTCTAAATAATGAAAAGTCTCTGATAAATTACACATCTTGGGTGAGATAACAATATGCCAATTAATGGTCACTGTTAGTGATCTGGTAAAAAGCTGTTTAGCGTCAAATTGTCCCCATCACTGTCTTCCACGTTTGCCGCAAATGTCTTCAGTTTGTTGGCCCTGACTTTGCTCTTTCCATTCACCTGCTCATTGTCTGGTAGCAGAGAAGAGATGCACACCATCTCTGTGCTGTTCTTGCTTAGCAGCCTGTACCTGTTCTTTAGGTTTGAGAGCTTAGCTGCAAGGACTATGGTGCTGATGATGAAGACAGTTGCTATGAATGCTAGAATGGAGATGGCCAGTAAGCATTGTCCCATGAGTGTATGCATGATGTTTTGTTTCTCAGGCTGAGTGTTGTCTGGGTTGGTCACATCTGGATTGTCTGGAGCATGGGTGGATTCTAATACATCTGTGTGATTCAGGTTATTTACAGAAGATGTTATTGTTTCTACTGGGACCGACGTTTGTGTAATTGATGGCCCGATTTCAGGGTCTATGAGGTTTCTGAAAGAGGTGGTCGTATTGTACTCGGTAGCAATAGTTAGCGGAGGGTCAGTGATAAGAGTGGGTATAGAGGTCTGGGCAGAAGTAGTTTCATTAACAGTCTCTGAAATAGCCATTTGTGAACTGGTTGTTGTGTCATGAATAGTGCTTGAAGGGGCGGCATGAACTGTGACGATTTCTGGAGTTGTTTCCTGAATTAGTTCTGTTTGATTTGTTGAAATGGCTGGTTGATGTGTAAGTTCAGGAGTGGTCAAAACATTACCACTTGACACTTCAGTGTTGTTTATTACTGCTTCAGTTGTGATCTCTTCTTCCAAATTGTCATCATCATCATCAGCGTCTCTTTTTACCCGCAGCACATTGGAAGGTTTCAGGTTCAAGACTGTTGGATTACTGGAAGGCGGCTCTGATATCCATTGAAACAAGATGGCAGGCACAGATGTGGAAATCAAGGACTCTTCCCTTAGCAGTAGGTCTTTTTCTTCATTATTACTGGCTCTCAGCTCTGCTCCTGGGATTTTGTAGCTGTATGAAACATTCAAAATAGCCAATGGTAGGGCAATCCAAATTATATTCATCTTGTCTAGAGGAGAGAAAAAAAATTGATTGGAACCATGCAACAAAAAAGTCCAACATAGACTTTCTATTTTGGTGTCACTGTACAGGGAATTGTTAAACAAAGTTGGACTGAAAGGCAAACACAGAGAAGGTAAAAGTGTAATGCTTGTTGATTATGTTGTCGGTAATGCCAAGTGGGTCACATTGTGTATCCAATATCATCAATGATATATCACTACTCTTCCAAAATGTGTGCTCTACCAAGCAGTAATGTCTCCAGATTGTCCTAGGTACGTGCTCCTGATTTGACGGCTTGTTGATCATATCTATGGTTTATAGTTTAGGTAACGGCAACTTTATCTGATTTCTGCCCTATTTAGACCCAACTGGCAGCTGTTCATATTTTCAATAAAAAATGTTACAACTTTTTGGGCATAATATTTCCCTCTAAAGTAGGCCTGAGCTAAATTACAATTGTGTGGCCGTTATCTGCATAATTTGTGATTTTTGCATTATGCTTGCTTCACTAAATTCCTGAAAATATGCAGCTATTGTGTACTTACACTACATTTGTGGCACAATTATGGTGCAGGAGCGCGAGAGTAACGCTCTATTTTTTTTTAAGTTCAGAAGAATTTTATTTGATAGTCATAAGAAGAGAAAATCAGGTGTCAAAACAAAATACAATGGAATACAAAGTTAAAGACTCTTAAGCAAAAGAAAAAATAAAAGAACATAATTATACAAATGCATTTGCAATAAGAAAAATATCTGGGTACAGAGTAAAAAATAAGGAAGAGATATAGGAAAAATACATGAGCGTAAAATATGGCAACCATAAAAACATTGGGAAAATTTGAGAAAATGATACAGTGAAGAATAAATGGAATGTATCGGGCGATTAAGGGGGTTTAGGAACTTCTTGTTGTGGAGGCAGAGGATGAAACAAACGTTTACTGCAAGAGTCCAAATAAAGTGTAACTGGAGTCCATAAGTCCATGCGTTTGACAGCCAAACATGCCGGGAAGACATGAGTGGTATCGAGTCTATGGTTATGGCAGACATTAAACCACCATGCTTTGAAAGAGATTTTGGAGAAATCCTTCCAGTTAACTGTCAATTGTTGGAAAGCAGCAGCAAGTAAAAAGTCAACAATCTGGGGTTTCAAGTCAACATCATCCCAGCAGGGGGAAAGGCTGCCCATAAAAATATGTGTGGGAGAAAAAGGGATAGAAGTGTGGAAAATCACATTAACTTGAGCCCAAACCTGCAACCAAAAACTACGAACATGAGTGCATAAAAATAACATGTGGAATAAATCGGCTTGTGGAGATGAGCAAGACCAGCATGTGTGAGGAGTGTTAGGGAAGCGTTTGTGCAGGTCAAGGGGTGTGAAGAGGAGTCTATTATAGATAAAAAATAAAGTCTGAGTGAGTGTTGCTGCTCTTGAAGATTTGCGGAGTTTGGTCCAAATTTTGTCCCAGAAGGGAACTGACCAAGAGACAGACAAGTCGTGCTCCCAGGACTCCTCGACTTTGGATTTAGGTCTTGGAGTTTCACTAGCGTGAAGGTATTTATAAATAGCAGTAGCTTTTGGTGTAGTGTGTAAGAAGGAGTGGAGTGAGGAAGTGAGAGTGGATGGGGGAGAAGGAGGGTCGGGCTGAGTGAGAAGATCATATTTCAATAAAACTGCATGTTTAAGCGATTGATATTTGCGTGCAAAGGAGGTGGGTAAGTCATAAAGGGTGCGAAGTTCATGAAAAGATAGAAAAGAGGAGTTAGAAAAAAGTTGGGAAATCCATTGTAGACCTCGAGTATGCCAAGATTTCCAGAAAAAGGGTCTGTCCCGGATGAGTAGGGAGGTGTTATGCCATATGGGGGAGGATAGGAAATCAGCAATAGTGGTAGGGGGTGAATGAGAGGAAGAGAGGAGTATTTTTGTGGTAAACTTATGAATCGGAGTAGAAACAGATGCGGGTTTCCGAGAGAAGGAGAGGTATTCGGAAAAAGAGAAAGGAGATAGGAGAAGGCGTTCAAGTTTGGCCCATAATGGGCATGGGATGTCAGGATCTTGGAGCCAAAAAGAGGCTTGTCTCAATTGGAACGCCTTGTGATAGGCTGGAAAATCAGGGAAGTTAACCCCACCCTCTGATTTAGGACGAATCAAGCGCGCCAAGGACATTCGTGGTTTCTTTTTGTTCCAGAGAAAGGGGATTAGAAGGGAGTTGATCTGTTTGAAAAATTTGGATGGGACAGGGACCGTAATGTTAGAAAGCGTGTATAAGACAATGGGAGATAGCATCATTTTTATAGTGTCTAAGCGGCCCCACCAAGAGAGGTAAAGAGGATGCCATTTGGACGTGAGATCTGTCAATTTTTGAATACATTTGGACATACACAGGGAAACGGTATCTGGGATGGCGGGGGCAATATGCATTCCAAGGTATTTGATATTGGAAGGTTTCCATGTGAAGTTGGAGGCGGCAAAATCTGGCTTGAATGTAAATTTGGTTAGAGGAAGGATCTCGCATTTGTCATTATTAAGTTTATACCCAGAGATTTGGGAATACGCATGGACTTCGGTAAGAAAAGCAGGAATAGAGATAGAGGGGTTGGAGACAAATAACAGAATGTCATCCGCATAAGCAGCTAGTTTGATGTGTGAATCTGATAGTTGGTAACCATGGATGGAGGGGTTTTGACGAAGCTTGGAGAGGAAGGGTTCTAAAGCCAAGTTAAAAAGAAAGGGGGATAGAGGACATCCTTGACGAACACCTCTTTTTAGATCAAAAAATGAAGAAATTTGTCCATTGGCACAGACCGCTGCGCGTGGGTTAGAATAAAGGAGTGAGATTAAGGACGTAAAGACAGGACCAAAACCGAACCAGTGGAGGGTATGAAACAAATAAGTCCACTCAACCCTATCAAACGCTTTTTCAGCGTCCAAAGCAATGGCCGCAAGAGGGTGAGGTAAAGGGCGGGATTTAGAGAGAATGTTAAATAGGAGTCTGGTGTTGTCAGTGATAAATCGGCCTTTGACAAAGCCGGACTGTTCTTCACCCAATAAGTCTGGGAGGAGAAGGTCGAGTCGAGCTGCAAGAGATTTTGCAAAGATTTTGTAATCAATATTGACCAGAGAAATCGGTCTGTAGTTTTTACAATATTGAGGGTCCTTCCCCTCCTTGGGTATGAGGCAGATTTGAGCGTCCGAAAACGAGCCGGAGGAGGAACCCAGGGAAAGGAAGGTGCCAATAAGGGAATGGAGTCTGGGTATAAGAAGCTTTGAAAAGTGGAGAAAGAATTCTACTGTGAAGCCGTCGGGCCCAGGGGCTTTGTCTTTTTGGAGGGTTTGAAGTGCTTTGAGTAATTCTTGTTGGGATATGTCGTGTTCTAAATGAGAAAGGTCAAGTGGAAAATGTGATGGTTTTTGTATGGTGGAGAAAAATGTGTCTAGTAAGTGGGAAGATGGTTGAGTTTCAGAAGAATATAAGGTCTTATAAAAAGTAGAGAATGCAGTGAGAATGTCTGCGTCTGTGTGTTTAAGGTTCAAGTCAGTGTCGTAGATAGATTCAATGTTTAGTTTGTTGTGTTTCACCTTCAGGTAATTGGCCAAGATCTTGCCAGCCTTGTTTTTGCCTCCATAGAACTTGGCACTAGATTTTAATAAATATAATGATGCATCATCTGTAGATTTTTTGTTAAATTTCATCTTAGCGCTGATAAGGGCGGTTAGAGTTTGCTGTGAGCGGGAGGTAAAATAAGAATGCTCCAATTTCTTAATATCTAGAAGGATGGTTTTAGTAGCTTCTCGAGCAGCTCTACGTTTTTTTGCAACAAAGCCAATGATAAAGTCCCTTGCTGCCGCTTTAAAAGCATCCCAAATAGTATGTTTAGGGACAGGGGAGTTATCGTTTAGGGCAAAGAATTCATGGGAGAAAGAGATGAAGGCGGCAGTAAATTTGGGGTCTAGGAGAAGAGAGTTGTTGAAACGCCACCGTTTAGGGCCTGTTGATTTGGGTAAGAGATCCAATTGAACTAATGTAGGGGCATGGTCAGAAAGTAAGATTGGACCTATTTCTGCATGAGAGAGAGTTTGGGCAATATTGTGGGTAACAAAAATGTAATCGATTCGAGATAGGGAATGGTGACATGGGGAGTAGAAAGTAAATTCTTGGAGACTTGGATTACAAAGACGCCAAGCATCAGTGAGTTTATGTTGGGAGATGGTTTGGGAGAAGGATTTGTGAGGTTTGTTAGGAATGAAATGTGCTTTGGAGTTCCTGTCTAAAAAGGGATCTAGGGGCTGATTGCAGTCTCCCGCTAAAATGAAATTATCATCAATGAACCTGGTGATGTGCTGGGAAAATGAATGCCAGAAAGTGGGATCACCAGTGGTAGGGGCATAAACATTTAGAAGAGAAAGTGGAACATTCTTAATAGAAAGTTGAACATAAGTCCAACGGCCCTCGGTATCAGACTCTTGAGCAATCATAGAAGGAGAAAGAGCTTTGTGACATAGAATAGCAACTCCATTGCGTTTACCATCCCCGGGGGAAAAATAAACATCACCCACCCAGCTTCTTTTCAACTTAACAGATTCGTCAGCAGACAAATGAGTCTCTTGCAAAAAAGCAATGTCCACATTTAAACGCGAAAGATGGGACAAGATTCTCTGTCGTTTGATAGGTGAATTAATGCCCTTAACATTCCAAGTGATTATTTTAAGAGACATATCATATCAAAAAAGAGGAAAAAAAGAAAAGCAGAAGAAGATAAAAAAATTTGAGTGAAACCCAGAGGAGTAAGAAAAGCAAGAAGAGCAGGAAGGTCAATGAACGTCAATATATGATAGTACTGAGCAAGAAGATGAGAAATGGGGAAAAAACGTGAGGAAGAAAAAGATAGAAGCGGTAGATGTAGAAAATCCGGGAGGAGAAAAGTAGAAATAAGTGAAGTAAGAAGAAGGAGTGGACAATAAAAGAGTTTTGAAGAAAGAAGAGAGAAAGACACTTGTAAAGCAGAAGAAACAAATAACTGATGCAGAAAAAATGAGAAGATAATCCAGAGATATATCATATCGAAGAAAAAGAAGAAAACAAAAGAGAAAGATGGGGGCGCAAAGGAGATCAAAAGAATTGAAAAGCCAAGAAGAATAAGAGAATCGATAAAAAGCAGTGCAATATAATAAAGAGTAAAAGGATGAGGGAAGAAGAAATAGGGCGAGGAAGAAAAAAGTATAAGCGAGTTGTGTAGAGGAGAGGATAAGGTAGTCCGAGAAGTAGTCAGAATAATAGATATAAGACAACAAGAGAAGAGTATTCGAAAACCAAGAGGAAGAGACACCTGTGAAGCAGAGAGAATTGGGGGACGTAAAAGTAAGAAAGAAACGAGGAGGAAAGTGAACAACTGGGGGAAAAGGGAAAACATACTTACGAAGGGTAGAGATGGGGAGGGTTGATCACCAGGGGAAGGGTACGCGAGGAGATGAATGAGGGGGGGAGCGCCAGGCAAAGGAAGCAAGCGTCCGATGCAAACGAACCAACAGGTCGGGGGAATGACGCCAAATATATTGTAAAACCTGCAAGGAGAAGGGGGGAAAGACAATAATAAATGAGACGAATGAGAGAGGGTGAGAACAAGACAATAATGAATAGCAAAAAGGTACGCAAAAAGGCGGCAGTGAACAATACTAATTAACGAACAGGGAGAGAAGAAAAACGAGGGGGAATAAGGGGAAGAACAGAAGGACATGTGAACAGGAGCCGCCTGAAAACATAACAAGAACAAGCAAAAATACATTCAACCATGCATGGCAAGCATGCAAATTTACTGAAATTTCAAAGCTTTATCACGCAGAAATCATGGCGGAAAAGCTGATGAAGAGCTAGAGAAGTCCATATCAGAGGTTTGAGTTGCATTCAAAAAGCTTCGTAGGCGAACAGGATCTTCATATGTTGTAGTTTTGTTATTATAGGTCACTCGGAATAGGCATGGGTGGAAGAGTCCGTATCTAGCTCCAATAGCACAGAGTTCTGGTCGCATGTCCAGGAAGGCCTTGCGTCGAGTAGCCGTAGCTCTTGCATAATCTTGTGCAAAGAAAAGGTTGGAGCCTGACCATTGCAATCGAGGTGAGGCACGGGCCGCTGAAATAACTTTGAGGAGGTCAGTGTATTCTAAGAAGTACATGATGACACCTCTTGGCCGTGAAGAAGGAGAGGAAGTAGAAGGGAGGCGACCCAACCGGTGTGCACGCTGGATGTTAAGCGTGGTATCTTCAGGAAGGTGAAGGAGCTTGGGCAGAAATGATTTAAAGAAGGCAATGGGATCAGTCCCCTCGCAATTCTCCGCAAGGCCGTAGAGACGAAGATTGTTGCGCCTGTTACGATTTTCCAATTCTTCAACCTGCTTTTGAAGAGAAGAGATTTGAGATTGCATGTGTGTTACTTTAGAGGAGGACTCTTGAAGAGCTGTCAGGGAATGTTCTACTGTAGTCACTCTGGCATCCATCTGAGACCAGTTGTCGGTAAGAACCTGCAACTTAGAGTTAGTTTCTTCCATGAAGGGTCTGAGGGCGCGTATTTCTTCCAATAGCAGCTCCATGGAGACAGCCGATGTGGACCCCGTTGGCGATGGAGGATCTTTTTTAGGACGCTTCGACGTGACCTTCCCTAGAGGCTGGATGGGCTTCTCCGTGTTAGACTGCGACATTTGAGTGGTGAGTCCTTGAGAGGCCTCGAGGTGTGCCAGTGCAGAGAAGACTTTGGAATTTTTAATGAAGATGCGACGTGGAGGTTTGGAGGTGCGAGAGAATGCCTTTTTTTCCATAAAGATGAAGAACAGTGATGTCCACTACTAGTCCAGAGGCAGTGAAGAGTATGCGTCGGAGCTTTCAACTGAAGGACTGCGCCTGGTGTAGGTATGCCATGAAGTGAGGAAAATGGATGGAACAGCAATCAAATCTCTAATTGAAGAAGGCAGGACATAAATGACGAGAACAGAGAGCCATCGTGGGGACAAAGTGTAGAGAAATGGCACCTTGTGGAGCAAGGAAGGTCCGTCAAAAAGAAGACCTCATGAGTATAAGGAGAGCAAATGAAGGAGAATGCACAAAAAACCGTGCTCAGAACTGCCCCAAATTGTAAATAGCGCTGGATATGCTGCCAAGGGAGAAAGCAGCGCAGTTAATGCGTAATGGAATCAATCTGAGTACTTTTGCAGGATGGCTGAGGGGATGAGAGAGCATTTGCTCAAAATGGCCGCCAGAGAAATAAAATACGCAAACCAAACTTGCCAGAGTTCATTTAGAGGCAGCTTGCAGCATACACAGGCAGCGGTGAGACAAGCAAGCAGAAATCACCTCACCATGTGTAATTGGCGTTGCGCAGAGCTCCGTGGTGTGTGCACATCGTCGTAGGTCAGAAGCGCCGCAGTCCGCGCTGGATATACACAAAATGGCGGGCGCGACTCTCAGTCAGCCGCGTCCGCGATGCAAACGTGAAGAACGGCCATACCGCCGTCTGGAAAGGACCGCAAATAGGAGCCCCGTAGTCGCCGCAGTCTCCGGTTGCGGTAAAGGAGTATTGCAGGGACAGGTGCGTCAGCAGAAGCGGCGAAATCCCTCGGCGACCGGGAGCGCCTACATCCGCGCTGCCGTCCTCGCCGGGCGCCAAGCCACGCCCCTAACGCTCTATTTTTTAAGCGCAAAATGTGTCCTCTCATCCAATATATAGCACTAAATGGTGGATTTTATGTTATTATGTGTAATTTCACGATTTGTAAAAAATGCTATAGAATAATGTGAAAGCAAATTTTGGGAATTTCGCGCTCCCTTACTCTAAAGAGTTTTTCTGGCATTAATGTGTTTAGAACTGAATTTATCACTTCTCGAAATGGCTCTATCACCAGTGGTTATGTATTTACAACCGGCAATAACCTGACAGATTGCATTTTACCACCATGGTGCATCATTTCCTTTGTGATGGACCTTACTCCGTACTGTAAGTGGGCCAGCATCTGCCATGGCTTGCCAGAGCTGAATCCTAACAAAGAAAAAAATACATCTACCCACCGCCCTATGGGACCCTGTATTTCTGTCTTTGGAAGAAGAAAAATGTACTAATGTACTAATAAACTCCAGAAGATCCAGAACTGTGCTGATCGTCCACTCCTTCAGATTCCTCGCAGGCAATATGCGGAACCAGCACTAAGGAGCCTTCACTGGCTCCCTATCACGGCAAAGATACAATTTAAGGCCATGTGCTTGGCTCACAAAGCCTTCTGGAAGAACGGCCCGGTCATTTCCCATTCCCCTATTACCCCCTATCATCCTCCCAGAAATCTCTGCTCTAGCTCCTCTTATCTCGCCGTCCCAAAACAAAAATACGAAGAACTAGATGGGGCGAGCGCTCCGTTTCTTTCAACGCCACTAACCTCTGGAACACACTCCCTCCCAATCAGGGGAAGGAGCCTAACTTGTTGGCGTTTCGAAAACTCCTGAAAACCTGCCTCTTCAAAGACTTGATCTAACTCTCTGCTTGTGTCCATCTGCGTCTGTCCTCAGCGCTGGGAGGCCTCAGGGTTGCCATGTGCTATATAAATATAAATTCATTCAACTTCCTGACTGTCAAATGCCAGAGCTACAACTCCGCGACTGACATAAGAAGTCCTCTATGTGACATAGGAACAAAGTAACACAGTCAGTATCGTTACTTAAGACTTTTGTCCCAGGGCCTAAAATACTATTCCATTCATGTTGAATAACCAAGTTATTGCTGCTTAATTTTACCTCATCAAGCATTTTATTGCCTAAAACCCAGGAAAATGGGGTTCTATAAAAAAGTAAATAAACATCTTGCCAGGGGCGGCTCTAGGCTCATGGCGGCCCTGGGCAGGGAGCGTAGGCTGGGGGCCACGGAAGAGGGGGTCCGGGCAGGGCGGAGCGCGGAGGCCATTGAAGAGGGAGAGGTCAGGGTGTTTGGAAGTGGAACAGAGCCGGAGACCGCCAAATCCCTGCCAGGGGCCGCCACGCAAATATGTATCCATTCTCAGAGGAATATTATATTAAGGATATATATTGGTGTGGTGGCCCCTGGGGTTTGGTGGCCCTGTGCAGGTCCACAGCTTGCACATGCCTAAAGCCACCCCTGATCTTGCTTCCTAATGATTTTGGTTATACTTTCTCGGATAAACTCTATTTATGAATTACGTAATGCACATGACATATGTTTTAGGCTGCACCCTTACATGCATAGTCAGGCCTCTTGTGGAGGTTCCTTAGATACACGTCTTATGGCTCACCCCTTTATAGACACCCCATCCAACCCTCTAAAATCCCACTTACATTTTTACCATTCATTCAACAGTTTGTCCAATACCAATTGCCCAATCTAGAAACAGTGAGAAAAAGATAACTGGATATTGAATGTTGGATGAACAGATGAATGAATGGACGGAAATTAAGGTACATTGCCTTTATTCTTACATTGCAGAGAGCAAAATAATTAATTGTGACAATTGTTCCTTTACTATTCGATGTTTAATACTGAAATTACAAGAAAATGGGGTACGGATACACATTTGTAATTTGCTGTCTCTCAGTTTGGAAAGGCTCTTACAGGTTTGCACAAAATATGTGAAGTAATCAAAGGGCAGCTGAAGGTTCTGGACAGATGGTGGGCATTTTTAGGCTGCTGCTCAGAAAGTGTTGAAAATGCTTCACTTAAATCGTTAAAACAGCAGTAATTAATTTTAGCACTGATATTTCATAAGGCATTGGACTCTCAGAATTTTCTTTAAAAGCAAATGTATAGCTACGCAATCTATGTAGAAGGTAAACATGCATTAAATGTTTATATCAGGATATACTTAAATATCACAAAATTAACATATAGTACATTACAGCTAAATAATAATTTCATGTGCTTTGCATTATTATTAAAAGTAGGTGTTGGCACCCATTATACATAATCTCCATAACACCAAGTGACCTCATAGCACATGGTAGAACAACTTCAGAGTTGCAGTGGCAGTTCTTTTCAGAGATGCATTTTCTGTGCAACTGCATTGTGTCCAGTAGTGCCCAGGCAGTTTATAATTGTGCTGCTAATTCCAGTGATAACACGTTGCTTTTCTACTTTACTCTTTGAATAAGTACTTAATACTATTTTCTATGTGCCAAAACATTAGATTTTCATGATTTCCCCTGAACATGTGTCCTTTGGCATACTATGGAATCAGATTGCAAGGACACTAATTTGGCGGAGTAACCTGTCTGCCAAACTTCTTCTCCTCCTGCTGTCTTTAGAGGCAGGCAAACCCTTATGTTTCTGCCGGTGGACACCTTTGACCAACTGCCCAACTGATATCGGACTTCTAAATAGGGTGAGCTGTACTCTACAAGGGCCCATCTGGGACAAAATAAGACCCAATCTTTTTGTGTGCTGGATAAATATTCTGTTGATATGCAAACCAAACCATGTCTCATTATATCTACGAAAGCTAATTCCATCAAAAGTAAGACTTATACCATTGGTACAAATGAACCTTGTTATACATTGTTGCTCATTAAGTTCAAATTTGATGGGAGTCAAAATAAGGCGAAAATATAGGCTCGTTGTTTAAAACTCCGGAAGTGAGTGCAAGTTCATTGGTAACATTGTTAATTAAGTGGATGGTTCACTCTCTATATCAAATATTTGTGTTTCTTTTGAAAGATTTTATGATTCCTTTTACTTAGAGAACATACCCCCAGATGCATCAAGAACCCATTTTGCTATTCCTTAATAGCGAAAAATAACAATTCGCTATTAAGGAATAGCAAAATGCAAGGCATGAAGAAATCACTAAAAAAAATAGCAATTTCTTAAAATTCCTTAATTGCGACTCGCAAATTGCGAGTCGCAATTAAGGAATACCTCCCCATTCAAATGAATGGGAAGACATTCTCAATTTGCGAATCGCAATTAGCGAATCGCAAATTGAGAATGCAATTTCAAGGGTGCAGGGGTGTCCAAAGGACACCCAGTTGCACCCCCTGAAATTGATCTGTGCACATATGTTGCGCACACATATGCCCTTAGGGCATGCGTGTGCACAACATGAAACTTTGAAAAAGCACTTTAGTGCATTTTTCAAAGCTTTTGCAAATTACCATGAAGTTCAACTTCACGGTAATTTGCGAGCCCTATTAGCGAAATCGCTATTTTTTAAACTTTAATGCATTGCATTTAAGGAATCTCAATTTGAGATTCCTTAAATGCAAGTAAACGCAATTTTGCGATTTCTTAATTTGCTATTTTTGCATTTGGGATGATGCATCCCAAATGCAAAAATACCGGTCGCAAAGGGGCAGATTCTGAGAATATGCCCCTTTGCGAGCTGATTTTACCTTGATGCATCTATGCCCATGGATCCACATGAACATCATTTTCCTACATTTGTTTCCAGGTAAACAATGCAGTGGCGATTTGGCCCTGTAAAAAGATGTCCACCATTTCCGCAACCCGGTTGTTGTTTTTGCTTCTTCAGTTGTTTAAGCCATGCTGTTAAAGTGGCTCAGTAACCATGTGTGGTACCATGTAGCCTTAAAATACCAATAAACAAATATGTTAAAAAAAATATATAAGTATTTGGTCTTCAGTTTATATTAAAGCATCTCAGTAACAATTGCAAAATTCATTTTAAATAAATCTATATTTCTAACTGCCGAAAACATTTTATTCATGTTCCATTGCCCGTTTAATGACTGATAAAGAGAAAAATGCATGCATATTAACCATGGTAAGTACATCTTTCAGTCACATAATGAACAGTAATCATTTATTCTTCTATTATATACAAGTATACCTGAGCATCAAGGATCAAAGAAGATCATATTTCATCATATTAGTTCAATTCACCATTCTAAAATATTTTGCTCATTATCAATATTCTGGCATTTCAACCAAGGGGGTGTTTGTTGGAATCATCTGTTCACTGAATTTCCATGCTTTGCCAAGGGCAATAATTTTCATTGAAGTGTTTGGTTTTGCCATGGATTGAACACCCTTTAGTGTTACAGGTAGAGATGGCAAAACGGCTCAGATTGTTGTGATCAATGTACTGGGCAGGAGACAGCTGGTGTTCTACTTGTATCAACTTTTGTTTTCTCGAGACCAACTCCAGTGATAAACTTTGCCTTTTGGCAGCAAAGATTAAGGAGGGTAGTGGCCGTTTGTACTACTGCGTTCAACTCATCACGTTAAATAAAAAAATTAAAACAAAAAAAGAGCTTGCATGTTAATTACTGAGGCCAGAAAGGTAAACTTACAATTTTGTGAAAGTTTACGTTTGTTTAGGAATTCACAAAACAGCATTTTAATTGCAAGTTTACAAGTGCAGAGACTCCGCAGTTATACAACATGCCTATCTTTTTATGTGCAGTGTTCTTCGCTCTGACTGCGAAGTCTCCACACTTGTAAACTTACTATTAAAATGCAGTTTTGTAAATTCCAAAATAAAAGTGAATTTACACAAAAGTGTAAGTATACCTTTGTGAATCAGGCCCTCAGTCTAAGAGATGCCAGAATATTAGAGAAAAGTTCTCTAATATGTAAAATTCATTTGAAATAAATCTATATTTCTCTAATGTATTTTTGCAAATGTTGCTTATTGTATTCTATCTGCTCATTTTATCAAACTAATTTTGTCAATTTGATAAATCTTTGCCCATCAATATGAATATGTTTGTGTGTTCTATTTGTGGTATATGCTACCCCTATTGGGTGCTTTGTCTCAAGTAATATTTATGCGTTTGTAATCTTTAGCACATACTGGCACATGCATCAACAATGCCATTTACGATTCCTTGTTCGTGAAAAATAAGGATTCGCTATTAAGGAAAAGCAAAAGGCTATGCATATAGAAATCGCTTTGAAAGTAGCGATTTCTAAACATTCCTTAATTGCGACTTGCAAATTGCGAGTCGCAATTAAGGAATACCTCCCCATTCATTCCTATGGACCTTGAGGCCCATAGGAATGAATGGGAAGAGATTCTCAATTTGCGATTCTCAATTAGAGAATCGCAAATTGAGAATGCAATTTCAAGGGTGCCAGGGTGTCAGAAGGACGCCCTGTTGCATCCGTGAAATCTGAATATGAGTACATATTGCACACACACATGCCCAAGGGCATGTGTGTGTGTAAAATGGAAGTTTGAAAAATGCACTTTAGTGCATTTTTCAAAGTTTTTGCAAATTACCATGAAGTTCACCTTCATGGTAATTTGTTCTCCCTAGTAGCCAAATCGCTATTTTTTTTTACTATGATGCATTGCATTCAAGGAATCTCAATTTGAGATTCTTTAAATGCAATCGCAATTTAAGTAATCACAATTTAGAGATTACTTAAATTTCGATTTTTGCATTTGGGATGATGTATCCCAAATGCAAAAATACCGGTCGCAAATGGGCAGATCTGAGAATATGCCCGTTTGCGACCAGTTTTTGCTTTGATGCATGTGGGCCTTACACTACTAATGTAAAGCAGAGTGTTTTACACTTAATATATTAGCATATTAATACCTAACATATTAGAGGACAACATAGAGCATACTGAAAATACAATTATTCCTTATGCACTTTTGGTTAAAGAATTGTGATTCTAAGATGTGTTCTTCTCATATAGTGTATGAATATGTTCATTTCACCACATATTTAAATAATATTCTTTTTCTTTTCTTTATTTTTCCACCTGTTATATTTGATTTAATCAATTAGTGTGACTCTTCTAGTATTGCTGATGGATTCCCATCCCAATAAGAACTAAGAAGGTATTTCTCAGTCAGATGTTCCAAAGATTATGCCAGACACCTCATTTTCCTTTGGTTAAAGAGGACTCGGGCACACTACTTACAGCCCCGGAAGAGATAGTGCATCGTTTCACTTCCCATTTCAAGGAGGTCCATGTCAAAAGAGTGGTGGTGTCCAATGCGCAAATTGAGGAGTGTGTGAGTGATCTCCCACACCGGACTATCTCTACTGTGGCCCGCGAGTTGCCCGACGTGAAACTCACACGGGAGGAACTTGCCTCAGCCGTGTCCGACATGAATTTGGGCAAAGCTCCCGGTCCAAACAGGTTCCCCTGTGAGTTCTTCAAAGCTTACATGCCCAAGCTCCGGGACCATATTTTGGGAACATTTCTGCCCACCTCAGATGTAGAAGCCATGCTGCCGGACTTATGTCATGCAGAGATCATGCTTTTTCAAAAAACGGGTTGTCCGGCGGACAATCTCTTGCCGTACCGCCCTATCTTCTAATTAAACATGGAGGTTAAGATATTTGCTAAGGCACAGGTGAATGGGCTTATTACACACATGCCGGATCTGGTTCACCCAGATCAGTCCGGTTTTATGCCCCATTGGGAGTCCCGCCACAATATCCGTTGCATGTATAATGCACTTGCATTGGCCAATAGACTGGGGGGGGCCAACAATTCTCTTTCTAGCTGACATCGACAAGGCTTTCACTCAGTTTGCTGGGAGTACCTATTCATCCTTCTTCAGTGCCTCAATTTTGGTCCATGGTTTACTTCATATCTTTAATTGTTATGCACAGACTTGAGGGTATCAATGAAGGTGCTGGTGGGCCAGTCAGGCTCCTGCACTATACAGCGGGGGACACAGCAGAGTTTCCCCCTTTCTCCCTTACTATTTGCTCTCGTTATGGAGCCGGTGGCAGTGTGAGTGAGGATGGATTCACAGGTGCGGGGCTTTGAACGGGGAATAGATTGTCAGCAAGAATTGTCTTATCTGCTGACAATAGTTTCTTCTTTCTGACGTCACCAGACACGATGGGGCCCAGACTGCTGCAGATCTTGCGTATATTTGTAGAAACCTCGGGCCTATAAAAGAACACATCAAAATCTACGGTCGAAGCGGTGGGCCATGGGCCCCACAATCTGAGATGGGCGTCGGGTCTGTGACTTGCCACTAATGGGTTCAGGTATTTGAGTGTTTATCTGTCCCTAGATGCAGCAGTAGCATGGAGTGCAAATGTTGAGCCAGAATTCCCCTGTCTTAAAGCTGATATAAAAATCTGGTTGGTGCTCCTGCTGTCCCTACTAGAATGGTCTGCAATCTTCAAAATGGTCTCCCTGCCCAGATTCCTCTATCAACTACAGAATTTCCCTCATGACATCCCTCGACAACGGTCTTGTAAGCTAAATTCCATCCTCAATGCCTTCTCATGTGATGGAGGAACTCCTGGGTAGCCCTCAGCAAATGTTTCCAATCCATCTATTGTGGGAGCATTGCAGCCGCAGATGTGGAATCCTATCATTTAGCTGCCCATCTCCTGATTGTAAATGGCTGGTGGTATGATATGAAGTGTGACTCGGCATATGCACTAGACAAATGGGCAATGGGTACTGCCCCACTGATCACCTATCTATACAGTGCAGGTCAATACACTAACCCTTGAGTGACAAAAACTGTCCTTAAATGATGGTGGTTAGCGCTTCAAAGGATAAACAGATGGGGCAGATTAACAGAACAGACACCACTGTGGTATGAGAACCTGCTTCCACAGATGGTCCCGTTGTCAGGATTTCAGAAATGGGATCTCATTGGGATCTCCACCCTAGGGGATGATATGCAGGGCACAGCTCTTCAATTTTTCTAGGACCTCCAGAAGGAATTCCACCTACTTCATAGCCAATGTTATAGGTATCTCCAGCTCTGCCATGCCTTGACCCCCAATGTAAACACTATCAGACCTCCCCGAATTTAATCCCTTAGAGGGTAACGTCCTCATGGGGGACTTTGAGGACCATAAAGTCGTAAAAATTTACCAGACGCTTATATCTAACCAACCGGAGAGCTTTGGCACCTTTCGCATGGCCTGGAATACCCATGTTGGTGAGTTGGAAACCAAGAACTGGACGGAGGTTTTATGTTGCCCATTAGAAGCAGCAATTGCAGCCAGACTTTGTTTGATTCACTTCAGGTACATACACAGTGTTTACCATACATGTCATCGGCTCTCGCGTATGGTAGTGATTACCTCCCAGGCCTGTCTCCGCTGTGCTGCGGAGGAGGGTACTTTCATCCATATAGTATGAAGTTGTCCAGCACTAGTCAATTTCTGGTGGGGGTGATCACTTGTCTGGGTGAATTTCTCTCCTGGCAAATCCTACGAGATCCAAGTCTGAGCTCTTCTCTACCTTACGGAAGATGTAGAGGGAATAGATATAAATTACCCTTGCTCACCATGGGACTAACACTTGCCAAACTGATATAACCAGAGATTGGAAGGTGGTACCCTCCCCGTCACTGACGGTATGGAAGAAGTGAATGGACTACTGCATGGGCCTGATGATGGCATTATATAAGGCAAGCGGCTGCCCCCCAAAAACACCCAAAAATATACAGGTGGTGGGTGAAGTGCATGGGAATAGAACTGGCATCGGTCCTTCGGATAAGCCAACTCCGAAAAACTGAAGAAGTTAGGACATTCCGGGGCGGAGGAGGGATCATATATGGAGGGGGTGCTCAAATGTAACCTAATAAAATGTATTCCAAAAAAAGAAGGTATTTTTTCTCCCGTACGCAATTCTTAACAGCTCAATTGATTGGATGAAATTATCTGTAAGATCATCATCGGATACCTTCAGCCTCAAAACCAGCTCAGAGGAACATAAACAATATAATCTAAAACAGACTGAGCCAGAACTGAACCTAATACAGGGTACCTACACTGCCCTCAGCCTCCTGCTCTCTAATGCTGTGACCGTTCAAAGCATTGCAAAATCTCTTCCTAAGGTAACTGTCATCATTGTTCTGCCACTAACTAGCCAGGATCTATACATGCTAATTTTAGTGTCAGATAGTTGTCATGATTAAATATCTGTAAAGACATGACACTAACTGTATTTTTTAAGACATTTTTTTTTTTACCACTGATTCACTTTATCATTAACCTACTGTAGAGCAATTGTATATTTTACTGATTTAATACCTAATTCCTGTATACTAAATTAAATATTTTTTCTTTATAATACATAGGAGTTGCAATCCATGAGCAAAAGACTATCCCTAATTTCCTCATTACAGCCCAGTTGTGACATCCATAGTCAGCCGTCAGCCGTCAGCCGTCGTGCCTTTTTGTTTCTTGGTCTTTTTATTTCCTGCTATGCTTCTTGTTATGTTTTTTTGGTACAGGTTTGCAATAAAGCGCCGGAACACTCTTTGGAGTAGCCGCGCGCTATAAAAGACAAATATAACATAACATAACATAACATAACATAACATAATAAAAGAAATGGTATAGCAGCGTAACTGTAATATGTTTATACAGTTGACTTTTGATGACATAATGCCAACTGCCAGACCTAACAGCGAGGGTGAAATGCAGGTCACGGACCGTAATTACAGATGCAGTGTAAACAAGAAAAACGAGAATTAATTTTTTCTTCTTCTGATTTGTGTTTCTAAACAGAAAAATAATGATCAGCAGAAAGGACATGTTTATTATTATACCATGTTAATTTTTCCATGCTATAGGTCCCTTCAGGATGGCTAGCATCATTGCATGTTTCTCCATAATCTCAGCAACAACATTTTTAACCTATTTTACATCGAACTGATTCTAAATCTGTTAGCTGAAATTGCTAGCTGGTTTTTGGTGTGTTAAATTTCCCGGGACTGGTTCTGCTTTTATTCTTCTGGTCGGCAATAAACATGAAAGAGCAAGACAACAAGGTTTTAATCTTTTTTGGGGAAGAGTGATAGTGTGACTATTTATTATGAGGAGTAAAAGACCCTGGGCCGTGTACTAAAATGATTTTTCAAGCCACCTCAGAACTCCACGGGTCAGGGTGCATCGTATTTTACACTTAAGACGTGTACTTATGGCTTCCATGTCCTACCAGTGAAAAACTCCCAAAGTCAGTTTTCACTGTGGCAAGTCTAGCCTCCCATAGACTAACACTGGGTTACCTTATCACCTTTATTAAGTGATAACTTCATTAAGGGAACAGCTATAGAAATGCTTCTTCCACTCATTTGAATCATAATTTGAAATCCTCTTTAAAGGTTTTTTAAATTGCTATTTCAAAAATACCCCTTTTAGAAATCTGACATTTTTCTGCCTAAATTAAACCGGTCTTTCGGCCATTGTCTAGGGTCATATGACTGTTAATGACTCTCCTGTGGTATGATGTGTATTCCTCCCAGACAGGGGACAGACTTGGCTTGGGTTTAGAGAAGGTGTTCCTCTCCTGAGTAGGATGGCCTGTGGGTTGTACAGATCTCCTTCCTGAATTTCAAAGGGTAGCCTGAGGGTTGAACTCCCCACCTTCCTGACTTTAGAAGATGCCTGCCCTGTCAATGGAAAATGCAGTTCACATCTAGGCCTGCCTGTCTTTTGTTGCACTAGCAAAGCTGGAGCCAGACCCCTAGAAAAGGGAAAAACTCAGCAGAACAAGATTAGGAATAGAAAAAAGGGATGAACCCCGCCCACAGACTGGCACTGGGTATAAAGTGGCATCCTTTGTACCTCTCATCAGGACACTCCTCAACCTGTGTAGACTCTGAAGAAGGACTGCCTGCGGGAAACATCCTTTACAACAAAACTTTTATAACGCAGTGCTATTACAACGCAGGTTTTACAACGAAAACCATTACAACGCATTGCGCTGGGGGGGCACTCTAGGATAGGGAATAGATTTAATTTACTATCCAACACCTTCCCTAGTGTCCACGGGGACTGGAGTTGGAATAGTAAATTAAACTATTCACTATCCAGCACCCCAAAGCGCTATGCGTTGTAATGGTATGTGTAGTAAAACCTGCGTTGTAACAGCATGCGTTGTTAAAGCATGCGTTGTAACATCATACATCCCTGCCTGCTGTCTGAAGCCTGAAGGAAGACTGGACCTGCTTGTCTTGAACCCTGCACCCCAGAAGTGACTCCATGTGTCACTTGGCGAACTTTCTATGTGACCTACAGGGACACAACTAGCTTCCATAGACCGTCCCTACAACTGCCCAGCTGATCAGCAACATCTGGACCTGCCTGGGCCCTGTTGCTGGTCTCTGCTGGAACTAATTCTAACCCCCTCCCCCAAGAACTGCACTCCCAGGTCCTGGACATTTGGCTGGTATTAGAGTGCTCCTACAACATCAAAACTGCAGGCACAGAACTCCAGGTGAAAAACCAGAGGCTCTGGGCACTTCGTGTTGAAAAGAATCATCCCCGGTCTCTTCGCGAATGGACTTTTCAGAGACCAACACGGGAGCTGCATCTGACTGTAGAGAAAACCTTCCTGGATACAGACCTGGGATTTTATATGTATGTATTTTATTTTATTTATTTAGAACATTTGTATAGCGCGGCTGTCGCCTTACAGGCATCCTGGCGCTGAGGTATCTCCAGAAGGGGAAAGCACGGGGGCAGCAGATAAGTGGCTAGGAGGTTAACATTTAGGAAACAGCCAGGTTTAGACCCGTTTCCTGAAGTGGAGGAGTTCTTTCGCTTGGCGGATGTCTTGGGGCAGGCTGTTCCATAGTTTAGCAGCCGCAACTCTGCAAGATCTGCCTCCGGTCCTAACTTTTTTGAATCTCGGTACTTTTACAAGGTAAGCCGTTGTAGAGCGAAGGGCTCTGGTTGGGATGTACCAGTCAAACATGGCTTGTAGAAAGCTGGGCCCAAGTCACTGCAGGGCTTCGAAAACCAGGCAGAGGGACTTGAAGGCCACTCGCCGCTGTGGCCAATGCTCTCCTAGGCCAACCAAGGGCTAATTTAGCAGCGGCAGATTGTACTCTTAACATCATGGCCGGAGACTCGAGTAGCAGCGCATTGCAATAGTCAAGGCGGCTAAGAATAGTACACCTGACTATTAAAGCCCGGGCCTGTAAGGGAAGTAGTGGCAAGATCTTACGTAGGGAACGAATGAGGGCCGAGCACGTGGATACTGTTTTCGCAACCTGGGCTTCCATGCTGAGTTTATTGTCCATCAATATGTACAGACAATGATTGCCAGCGTTTCCTGCCGAGGCGAATTTCCTACCGAGGCTTAGTACTTCAGCAACCTGGTACAGATAAACCCCACTTTGGTTGCAGCCTGCAGCCTGCTTGCCGATGACCTTCTTGCGTGAAACCGGATTAGCTTTCCACTGGGACAAACCTAGTACCTGTATACAGCCCATGCTCCATTACAGTCAGCCTTAACTTTTGACTTTCAACCAGTCCAGAGTGACCAGATAACTGATAGCTGCTTTGTGTCTTTCCGTGCTATTTCCACTGAAAACTTTAAAAATTCATATCTCCAGTTCTACTTCTTGGATTTTTGTAAATTTGGTGTCATTTCGTTTATTAACATTCTCTCTAGCTCTCTAAATGGTGTGTGTTGTGTTTTGACTTTATTACTCTTTGAGTGCTGCATAAATACTTTAAACTTTGGCTTCTACTTAACCCTGACTGCTTTTGTACTAAGCTACCAGAAGGTTAAGTGGACGTAAATTTAGTAACTTGTTGATCACCCTGACAAGGATTGTGATTACTTGAGTGGAGATCTCACCCCTCTCAACTAATAACCCAATTTATTTTAGTGGTGCATTACAATAACCACCTGTGAGGCATTACTAGGCATGTTTCCCCAGTCCATTTGTAAAGAGATATGAATATATATCATTGCTAGAACTAGCACTGAAACAGTGGATTTTTTTGACAGTACTCTGAAATGTGAGAAATTGGCAATTGTAGTCAATACATTTAACCTCATTAACCCCAGTCCCCACCAAGCTTGTAAAATGGTTCTGTGCAAGAGTGTCTGCGTTGTTGGCATGATTGTTTTTGTGCAGGTAGGGGCTTCTCCTTGCACAAAAACAATCACGAGAGGCGTTTTCCTCGTTCTATGTGTGCTGCAGAATGGAAAGAATAAAAACTAGGAGAAATTATTATATTTCTGCTCGTTACGGCTGTTCTGGAAAGACATAGGGTTTTGGCGCTGCTCCTGGTTTACCATGATTTTGTAAATCTGGGGCAGCTTCAAAATCCATAGGTGTTGCATGATAAAACCCCCTGCAACACCCATGGAATGCCTCCTTGATGCAGAGTAAGGCAATTCAGTGATTACTCCATATCTATGAGGCCTTGCAAAGCCACGCAGGGTGGCTTTGAGTCGTCTCACAGATATAATTGAGAGACCTGTGCCACGGGAGCCTCAAAAGAAGTGACACTCTGGCAGCACACATCTCTTGTAAATGAGGCCCAGTGTGTTTTTAGTCCTGATATGCCAGTGGTTCGGTCAGTCTAGGTATCAATGGCTTTTTCCACTCCTTATATGAATCGATAATCGTTTTACCTCTAAACTCGACCTTCAGCCAAACAAGCATAGTTTTCCTTATTTAGTGCTTCTGGAAAGCTTATTAAGCCTGGACTGGTGACTCAGCAGTCTTAATACATACGTGTTAGGAATCTGTTTGGCTTCATGGTCACAGTTTGATCCCTGTGGGGACACATAGGGGCATATTTACAAGCCCCTATCGGTGCAAGAATGTCACTTTTGTACCTGTCGAGGTAGGAGCTTCGCCTCCTTCACAAGGTTTGTGACTAAGGCACCCATTCATGCTACACTTAGCGTGAATGCAGTGGGCAATGTGTATTGTGGTGGGCGTTCCACCGCAACACCCATTGATTTTGATGCTGCTCTATATTTACAAGGGTGGCGTAAATATGGGGCAGCGCCAAAAGTAAGACATGGGGAAACCTAGAGGCATATTTACAAGCCCCTTGCACCACTTTTTCGTCACTTTTAACATGAGAAAAGTGATGCAAAAGTGGCGCAAGGGGCTTGTAAATCTGCCCCCTAGTCTTAAACAGGCAAAACGAGGAGAAATTGGATATTTCTCCTCGTTTTTGCTGTTTCTATATGTGCTGCCTTGTGCAGTACACATAGAAACAGTACAACGCCATGTATAATTGTTTATGGGCAATAAGATGTCCCTTCCTACACATAAACAATCCTTTTAAAAATGACAAGTTGCAACGTCTATGTGTGCTGCACAAGAAGCACACATGAAAGTTATAAATCGCCACATATCATTGTTTATGTGCAGGAAGGGACACCTACTTGCACATAAACAAATATTTCCCACAACGCAGGCACCCCTGCACTATCGCACAAGGGTGCCTACGTTGGCGCTAGGCAGCTACATTTAGCACCAACACAGGGAGAAACACAGGGTTGCATTGTATTGTTGTAAATACAGTGCAGCCCTAAGTTTCTAAAGTGATGGAGTGCGATGTCCGTCGTCTTGGCTTAACGCCACGCTCCGCCACTTTAGTTGTTAATATGCCCCCTAGTATTTACTCCTCCAGAAGTCAATAAAATGAGCACCATTGGATTGTGTAATAAAAAAATCTGTTATTCAGGGGAAACAGTTGGAACAATGCGGCCAGAGCCACGCGTGTTCCGACAACGCAAACACTACCACTCTTGCCTTAACTACGCATATGCCTTAACCACCCATATGCGTGGTTAAGGCAGTGTGCGGTTTAGCTGCTGCTGGGCAGAAGCAGGAAAGGTCGGGAGAGGACATGGTGAGGTAGGTTGAGCGGAGGCAGGGCTTTTGGGCGTAGTTTGCAAGGCTTTGGGGAGGGCGGGTAGTTTTTAGAGGTCGCGGTTCATCTGGGTCGTTTCTTATATTAGGGGTTAGTGTTTTAGGCCTCAGTGGAGTGACAGGGGTTTTGGGTAGTTTTAGGGACAGTGTGGGGGTAGGGTAGTGTATTTTAAGGGGCAGGGTTTTATCCCTGAGGGGAAGGGGAATGGGTAGTCAGGGTAGTGTTTAGGGATTAAGGATGATGGGTAGTTTTTAGAGCTTGGGGGTTCAGGGTAGCTTTCTTACTAAGGGGTTAGAGTTTTAGGCCTTAGGGCAGTAGAAGGGGTTGGGTAGTATTAGGGACAAAGCAAGGGTGGGTCGGGGTAGTGTATGTTAAGGGGCAGGATTTTGGGCATCAGGGCAGGAGGGGGGAGGTAGGGGGTTTGTAATTTCGGGCTTAGGGCGGGCGCTGGTGGTCAGAGTAGTGGCGAGCTTACCATGCATACCCTCTTACCATTCATGCCTTTACAATGAAATTGTGTGGTAAAGGCGTGCATGGTAAAGGAATGTGTGGTTAAGACACATTTGTGGTTTGGGCTGCGTGGTAGAGTGATGTGTGGTTTAGCCATGCGTGCCTCAATCATACAACTGTTATTCAACATCAACTGCCCCTCATGGTGAATGTGCCCAGAACAATTACATGTTATTGTTCCAGGCAGCCTGGAGGATATCAGGGGATTTAAGAGGTACTCAAACGTTTGCATGGTGTTGTTACCATTGTCATTGGTTCTTTGACACCTAGAACTCTGAAGGATGGCTCGACAGTCAGTTAAGATGGTCCAACTGGTACAGTAGATGTGGTCTGAATCCTTTTTGGCTATTTCATGGACAGATTTGATATATTTTCTGTAAGATTTTTCTTTTTGGTGGGATTTCATTTGTTATACACAATTAATGTTGTTGACATCAATCTTATAAGGTGGCTGGACTCTTTAAAGTTCTGTGATATATTTGCCTGTGAGTGTATGTTGGGTATAAGTCATCCCTGTGATAGATGTTTCAAGTGGCTCTAAGATGTTCTTAACAACAGACCACAGACTATTTTGTTAGGCACCTTCAAGTCTCATATATGTGTTAATTGATAAGTGGGTGCCACAGGGTTCTTATTTAAGCCCTACTTTATTTAACATCTATATACCCTCCTTGCTGCCATTGCCAGATCCTTTGTTTTCAATATGATATCATATGCCAATGATATACAGTTGATGATCTTTTTTGATAACAACGGGGAGATAATCACGGAGCAGTTCTCCAATGGCATGAAGGCTATTACCTACAATTAAATGCCGACAAAACAGGGATAATATTATTCAGCAAAGCCCAGATATTTTGGACTCCAGGCTGGTGGCTGTCTAAACTTGGCTTGGCCCCTACGCCAAAGCAGGTAGCCAAAAACCTTGGCATATAAACTGACTAGTCTCCATCTATGAAGGACCATGTTTCTGCCATTAGCGGCATCTGTTTTAACAAATTGCGTCTGCTGAAGAAGGCTTTCCTTTTCTTTCCACCCTCATCTAGGAAAACTTTAGTCCAGGCCATGATAATTAGCAAATTGGACTACGGCAATGCTATGTTTGCCTCTGCGCATACTTGATGAGCGAAACTGGAAGTGGTCTAAAACAGGGCCGACGGGCTTGTTTGCAATCTTCTTGCCGACTCCACACCTGAACCCTTATTGAGATCACTACATTGATCACCCATTAGGAAAAGGTCAATTTTTAAAATCTGTCTGACCTATAAATCCCTAATAAGCAACTGTCCTGCTTACTTAGCCCAGAAACCCTACTGCACTCCAGAAACCTAAGTTCTAAAGATAAAGTCCTACTGTCAGCCTCCCGAATTCGCTTGACTAGATTTGAGGGAAGTGATACAAAAGACAAGGCTAATTAAAGAGAACGATCTGTTTTGGCGCCTGGTGTGTATCACGTGTAATAGTTATTAACATTCAATTTGCGACGGTGCCCCAGAAAGGAGGAATAGCCTGAAACCCCCAAGTTGGACCTAGGTCCCTAGATACAAAACAACATGGGATCTGTGCACGCGTCAATTATTACACTGTACAGTATTGCCAGTCAAATCATGCACAATATAACTCGAAGACAAAAATTGTTGATATAGTCTTGATTGTTGCAGTCTTCAATTCAGATTTTATTTGCAACGCCCAGCCAACACGTGTTTCGTCAGGTGGTATACCCTCAACTTCGTCAGGGCTCTAAAACGCATAATGGCTACATGTTACATACATGTACCAGCACCATCTATGTTATAAATTCACAATAAAACGTATGAGTGTGAATATAATTCAATACTACAGACTTGTGAGGGATATCACAAAAAGATCTTTCGGCTTAGCCTATAGAAAAGCCACTTCATCTCACCGTAGGTGACGTGCATATATTATGTGTTGATGTCGCCCACATACACGTTTGATAGTTATAATCATAAAACACAACTTATGACAAATGTGCATTTCACATACTCACCAGATTTTTGTCCGTGACCCAATGGACACCGAAATAAAAAGACCTCACCAAGAGGAAATTGAAAAGGAAATTGATCTAAAGCATAATGATAATAGTTGTAGCACAAATGTGCTTCTTACCCAAAATGGGCAGTAATATTTCAATTTTTGTTGCACTGTCTATATGCTGTAGGGGGTATCATAAAACCAGATAAATATTCAGTTTATGTACATCATATGGTAAAACTCACAAAAGGTGTACCACAATGCCCGAAAAGAGAGTCTCACCTCTCCGCCGGTTGTACTTCCGTCCCGGCTGTCAGGCTTGAATGGATTAAAAATATACACCGCTTATATCCAGCAGCTTTGAATTCAATGTGGTCTTTTAATGTGGTAAAGCACTAGAAAGGAAGAAGGATGTGGCTGTTGTTATCCTTAATGCCTCATATTTCCATAATAATATTCGAAAATATCCACTAAAATAATTGTTGTTTTATTTGTAATCCACCAAGTACGGTGGCATAGTAAAACCAGCTATTAACTGATTAAAGTTGTACTGGTTTTTATAATGCTGCCAGTCTAGTTAACACCTCACTTACATCATGAATTTAAATAATTGCTGTCGCGATTGACTTTCTTGGCAGCCTCAACTACCTTTCTAATGCTTTACCACATTAAAAGAACCACATTGAATTCAAAGCTGCTGGATATAAGCGGTGTATATTTTTAATCCATTCAAGCCTGACAGCCGGGACGGAAGTACAACCGGCGGAGAGTTGAGACTCTCTTTTCGGGCATTTTCCCGTGAAGAATTGCGTGCAGTTTTATCGAACGCCGCCTTCCTTCCATTCATGACTTGACAACAGAGAGGGCAATGGACACACCTCGAGCACTGTCATTAGTGATAAATTCACCCCTGGACAACAGTGACACGATTTTAATTAGCTCCATTCTGCAGCACTTGGATGCCGATTATTAATTCCCTGGGTTAGAGAGTTCAAGCTATTTCTTACCCCCCTTTGGCCATTAAACCCTGATGCAGTTAACGGTTTTAACTTGGTCAGGCTATCCGTACATGAGAAGGTCACCAATCCATTCCTTCTCTTTCGCAGATCTTATGGCAATTGAGCCTTATTCTTCACTGGCGATTCAATACGACCTGCTATCAGTGGGTAAGTAGTCCCACCGTCTGTTCTACTGCCCTTTGTCGACTTACCCGACCCTTTTTTACTAAATAAACCCCCCCCCCCTCTGACACACATCCTGTTACTTTGCTTACAGACTGTCGTGCAATACCTCTTTGTCTTGAAAAAGACCCGCCGCGACCTAAGACACAGGCGCAGAAGGGTCGAAACTTCGACATCCCACAACAGGCCATTGACCTCTAGGATTTCAAAGACTAAAAGAAATATTGAGAATTCCTAGACATTCATCAGTATATGGCCTTTGAAAGATAACTGTGTATATATGTATATATTGATTGTATAGATTTGCATCTCTCACTGTACATATTTTTTCACCATTTGATCACTATTCACCATTGTCACTATTTTTGCACAAAAATTCACTTTGACAGTCTTTTGTCTGTATTCAATGAAATACCAATCGAGTGAATTTAATTCATATAAATACCAAAAACGCAATGAATAAGACCTCGAGTCATTAATTGTGACGTTTTAAATTGTGTTGTCTTAAGAGGGGGTTCTTCAACTTCAACTACAATAATAGTATTCTTTGAATTACTCATGTTTTGCACTCGACAGAACCGTTTTTTATATTAACCATTAATTACCCAGGTTCTGAGGGACACAGGGTCACCTCTTTTGCTTTAAATATCATTACAATTGAAGCAGTGTTTTGTGTGACACTTTTAGCCAGTCCGAGACGTTATCCAATTTGCCGAAATCTGGAGGCCTGAAGGTACAATAGGATACCCAAGATTACAAGTCCTGTGTTGGCAGCAGTAAATCAGTCAGATATTACTTAAAAATGTGCATGTTTCCAGAATCAAAGCAAGTCCCTGGGTTCAGCAAACACTGGCATGTAAGTGGTGGCCCTCACAACAGCGGCCTGGGTCAGTGGCAGTGTAGCCCCCAGCTGTGACTCAAGCCGCTTTGGAAGTACTGTCAGAGTAGCAGAGTAGTATGTTCGTGGGTCTAAATTCTTACCTAAATGGGGCACAGCATTTCCCTTCATTGAGTGCCTTTTGAGACCAGCCTGCAAAACCTGTAGTTTGGGCTTTTTTTTAGACTATTTATATGAAGGCTATGTATCATGCGCAATTTGGCGTGGTTAGTAATTTCAAAATGTTTCCCAGGTAGAGATGCACCCCTTTTGTCAACATCCCTTCCAAACTGCACCACCATAGGAGAAATCTGGCTTGCTCACTAAATTTAAGTACTGCTACTTAGCACCCAATCACTTTAAAAGATCACCAACTGCCACTGCCTGGACAAGATTTGAACATGTGACTTTCGGTTTCCAGACCGAGATTAGTTATACACAGTGCGTCCAGAATAACGTGATTCTACAGCCAGGGATACTTCCACATAGGTACAAATTCGTAGTGCATACAATATAGTCAACCATCTGCTGCATAATTTGCGAATTACAACAAAAAATGATATTGCCCAAACGAAAAAAAAGGTTTCTAAAAAAAAGCCGCGATGGAGTTCCTCAATTGCTGACCTCTTTTAGGTCTAGCGTTATCCACGACCTTTCGATTTTGCCAAAATTATGTTTGATTTGTTGTGTCACTCGCATTTCCCATCCGCCAATACAGCATACCCTATGGGGCAGTAGGGCAGCCCACTTCAGCCGTTGGCTAACTTCACTGTGAGTGACAGCATTTTGCCTTTCCCAAGAACCACATCAGCAGTCAAAATATTTCCTCAATGCCAGGAGCTGCTGTGTGCTTTTTGACATTAAAATATATCTGTGCATTTATTCATGTTTTCTTTTATATTTGTGAAAGTTTTACACAAAACATGACAAAATAAAAGACGTATTGACAAAGACAAGAAAAGGCTCTTAGCCAACGTCAGACCTATTGACTTGGGCACCATGTTTCATCTGTTACATTATGTATGATTTACCTTTAATGGCTAGTATTTTTCCGTTAACGAGGCATCTGATAATGGTGGCAATATGGCCGGAAGCATGAGCCTCGGATAAGGCCCTCTCCCATCACCACAGTGCAAACGATCCGCGTGTGACATCTGAAGGCACTACTACGAATGATGTCTTATCTAGTTAACAGTTTTGCTGTTTTTAGAGATAATCAAGAAACCATCAAGTTATTTGCTGGTTTCCTGTTTCCAACACTCACCGGGGTGATTTATTATCCGCGGAACAGGGGGGAGAAAGGAACACAAACCGACGTCAAAGATAATCCCACGATACAGAGAGAAAACGCAGCCCGTGTCTTTTCAAATACAGTAAATAACAAAGACAATCATTTTGGCTTGTGAATAGTGAAACGGTTTTTCAACACACTGAAAAGGCACTACTAGTGCTAGGGCAGTGCACGCTTCTCTCGCGCACAAAATATGCCCATCACCAGAGCAGCAGCGCAAGCTTCCCATAAACACAGAACAGGAGCAGCGTCAGCATCACACAGAAACACAGGTATGACTCTGGAGACATCAGTGAAAGCTTCCCTTAAACACAGACCAGGAGCAGCATCAGCTTCACACAGAAACACAGGTATGACTCTGGAAACAGCAGTGCAAGCTTCCCTTAAACACAGACCAGGAGCAGCATCAGCTTCACACAGAAACACAGGCATGACTCTGGAAACAGCAGTGCAAGCCTCCATTAAACACTGAACAGGAGCAACATCAGCGTCACACAGAAACACAGGCATGACTCTGGAAACAGCAGTGCAAGCTTCCCTTAAACACAGAGCAGGAGCAACATCAGCGTCACACAGAAACACAGGCATGACTCTGGAAACATCAGTGCAAGCCTCCCTTACACACAGAACAGGAGCAGCATCAGCGTCACACAGAAACACAGGCATGATTCTGGAAACAGCAGTGCAAGCTTCCCTTAAACACAGACCAGGAGCAGCATCAGCTTCACACAGAAACCCAGGCATGACTCTGGAAACAGCAGTGCAAGCCTCCCTTAAACACAGAACAGGAGCAACATCAGCGTCACACAGAAACACAGGCATGACTCTGGAAACAGCAGTGCAAGCTTCCCTTAAACACAGAACAGGAGCAACATCAGCGTCACACAGAAACACAGGCATGACTCTGGAAACATCAGTGCAAGCCTCCCTTACACACAGAACAGGAGCAGCATCAGCGTCACACAGAAACACAGGCATGATTCTGGAAACAGCAGTGCAAGCCTCCCTTAAACACAGAACAGGGCCACCATCAGCTTCACACAGAAGCACAGGCATAACTATGGAAACATCAGTACAAGCTTCCCTTAAACACAGAACAGGAGCAGCATCAGCGTCACACATAAAACACAGGCATAACTCTGGAAACACCGGTGCAAGCTTCCCTTAAACACAGAACAGGAGCAGCATCAGCGTCACACAGAGACACAGGCATGACTCTGGAAACAGCAGTGCAAGCTTCCATTAAACACAGACCAGGAGCAGCATCAGCGTTACACAGAAACACAGACATAACTCTGGAAACAGCAGTGCAAGCTTCCCTTAAACACAGAACAGGAGCAGCATCAGCGTCACACAGAAACACAGGCATGATTCTGGAAACAGCAGTGCAAGCCTCCCTTAAACACAGAACAGGGCCAATATCAGCTTCACACAGAAGCACAGGCATAACTCTGGAAACATCAGTACAAGCTTCCCTTAAACACAGAACAGGAGCAGCATCAGCGTCACACATAAAACACAGGCATAACTCTGGAAACACCGGTGCAAGCTTCCCTTAAACACAGAACAGGAGCAGCATCAGCGTCACACAGAGACACAGGCATGACTCTGGAAACAGCAGTGCAAGCTTCCATTAAACACAGACCAGGAGCAGCATCAGCGTTACACAGAAACACAGACATAACTCTGGAAACAGCAGTGCAAGCTTCCCTTAAACACAGAACAGGACCAGCATCAGCTTCACACAGAAACAGAGGCATGACTCTGGAAACAGCAGTGCAAGCTTCCCTTAAACACAGAACAAGAGCAGCGTCGGTGTCACACAGAAACACAGGCATAAGGTAACTGAAGTGCAGGCATCTCTGAGAGTGCTGGAAGAGAAGCTGGGCAAAGGTCAGAGAATGTGGACACACAAGACAACGAGGCCAGATTTCCAAAGGCTTTGAGTTGGCACTAGAAGAGCAATGCAAACAGACACAGATTCAGAACCTATTTCAAAAAGGGTCATAATCGGGCATTACAGCGCCACTATAATCCCTGGTAAATTATCGGGACTGCATGAGTCATAGTCCCATTATGGCACCACACCCCTCCCACACAACAACAGAGTATGCATGCATAAATAAATACACAACACAACTTTTGTTTGGGAAAAATATTGCTGCAGGTTTATTCCATACAAAAAATTATAGAATATGGTGGGTTATTTTACGGGCGATCCAAGGGCAGGCAGCTGTACCAACCTATGCTGCCCTGCCCGCCTGATGAGCCAAGCACTGTGGAGAAACCAATCAGCGCTACCCTTATGGGAGTGATCCCCTTACTGGATCACGTGACACATTGGTCCCTTATTACTCACGCCCCTTTCAGGGTGGAGCGTAGCAAGGCAAGCACCCGGTTGTTCTGGCCCACAACCGCCCGAAGGACAACAAGGCCAGATTTCCAAAGGCTTTGCGTTGGCACTAGACGAGCAATGCAAACAGACACATATTTAGAACCCATTTTAAAAAGGTTCATAATCGGGCACTACAGCGCCACTATAATCCCTGGTAAACTATCAGAACAGACTACATGAGTCAAATTTACCTGTTGAATAATCAGGTGGATGCTACATGATGTGATGGATTCCAATAGGAGTGAGTCAACTGCACAATTCGAACTTTGTGCCCTAGGTCCAGACCATTGTAGATTCAGAATATACTTTTAAATAAAGGGACCCCCTCTAAAAGGTGTGTAAGGTCTGGGAGAAAGATGGGAAAACCAAAATAACTGAATCAAAAACAGCTTCCCTAAGACCTATATTGCTTTACCAAGGATTCAATCTCGTATGGGTTAAGATACAAGTCTAACGTTACATAGTTTTAACATTCAAGTACACATGTAAATGTTTTTTTTATTACTTCTTTTTTTTTATTCTTATTGGTTTGTATCTATTATTAATCAGTACATATTACTCTATATTTGTTTGTAATGTTCACTAGAAAAACACATTTTTAATCTATTTTGTAGTACAATAATAAATACACCTAAATAAATATATTGTAAAACCACAGTGACAACCCCCAATAGATAAATCAATCAAATATCAGACACATGCATTCCGCACATTCACTCCCAGTCATACAAGACACTTATACACTTTTGGGTATAAGGAACACATAGATGTAAAACGTTTCTGATGGATAGATTCGATGACAAAAGTCAAAAGGTCTGGGTGCACGAGTTCTATGCGTGTTTCGGTGGAGTAAAACAACCGTGAACCACCTTTATCATACAGTGTCACCAGAACAGTTAAAAATAGGGTAAATATTTTAACTTGGGTATAATACCCATTATACAGAATAACCAGATTTAAGAAGTATGGGCAACGAAGTCTATGTTGTCTGCAGCTGACCATCCCCTACTAACTCAGGGTGGGAGTTTGCTTCTAAATAGTATATTCAATATATTATAACTCCTCAACACCGATGCATCAAATTTGCCATGAATGTGTGCACTAAGTTGATTGTTCTTATTCACACAAAACCAGAGTGAGCCACACTATGGGCCATTACAGAGGGGGTCCTTGTAGTATTTCCTGATTTGCCCACCGGGCTAGGACCTACATAGATGTCCCGCTCCCTCAGCAACTTCTTCTGCGTGGCTTTGCATCCATCTCAACACAGCTGGTAGTCAGATCCAGAATATTACCTAAATCCAGAATATTCTTCTCCCCTTTTGCCTTTTCTATTATGCAGTTGTTAGAAAATGGTTTTCTGGTTTGCAGAGGTATGCACCCTGTCCAAGCAGGAACCACAATCCCAGTCAGGGTGAGTCCGTTACACACCCTAAATGATCCTGTGCTCACACTCTGGTAGCTTTACACAGAGCAGTCAAGCTTAATTTAAGAGGCAATGTGTAAAGTATTTGTGCCAAACTTCAAACAGTAAAATAGTGAAAACCCCACAAAAAAGATACCACACCTGGTTAGAAACATAGAGATTAATTTAATGAACAAAATAATACCAAAACAACCAAAATCCAAGTATAACCAGAGTTATGAAACTTTAAAGAATGAACTGAAATGTAGTGCTTAAAAGCAGAGAGCACAACTGGGGCTATCTAGTTGCGTTAGACCGGGTCAAATCCAAAAGTTCTGGGTGACCATGATAAAGTGTGGGACGGATACAGGGACCAGCTTTTGCCCGCTGAAACAATACCTTGATTCGCTGCAGCATCAAGGACAAGATTCGAGGAGCAAAGGAGGTGATGCATTGGCATTAATCCTTAGGATTTAGGCGATGCGTCGGCTCAGAGCCATGCAAAGTCAGAGATGCATCGGGAATGGAAACGATGTATCATGATTTCGGCGAAGTGACGCCCTCCATTCTTGCAGCAGTGTCGATGCATTGGCATCAATGGAGATGCACCGCTTGGAACAGGTGCAACAGCGTTGATCCGTCGATTTCTGCAGGAGCAGCACTTTATACCCATTTCCAAGGGCCCAGGACTAAATTGGCACCACTTAGCTGGGCAAGACTTACAGATGGCAGAGTTCAGGTGCTGTAGCAGGGTGACTGGAAGTCTTTGATGTCTCTGAGACTTCAGAACAGGAGGCTAGCAGACAAGCCCTTTGACTTACACTCTGGGCTCTGGGTTCAAGTGATGTGGGTCCAGTACTTCTCACGCAGGCAAGAAGGCAGCAGGCACAGCAGGCAAGAAGGCAGCAGGCACAGCAGAGCAGGAGTTCAGCAGAATCGAGCAGAGTTACAGTTCTGTCAGCAGCACAGCAGTTTTTCTTCCTGGCAGAATGTCCCCAGGTTCAGAAGTGTACTGAATTGGTGGTGTATGAGGTCTAGTACTTACACACAGTTGTGCCTCTGAAGTGGAGAGACTTCAAATAGATGCCTTTGAAGTGAAAAGTAGCTCCAGACTTACTACAGGGGGGTATGAAGCCCTTTGTGTGTGCATAGGAAACATCCTATTTAGGTGTATGTGAGGCAGTACTCAGCTCTGCCCTTCCTATCAAGACAGTTCACACCTAAGCTCCTGTTTAGTGTAGGTGTCAGGGGATCAGCCCTGTATCCAGGTGAAGGTGTCAGGGTTGACCCTGCCTGGAGGAACGTCTGGGTTGTGTGTCAGAGGCGTAAGCTGAATGGGGTAGTTTGGAAATGCCATCGCACCTCCCTCTAATAAGCCAGCAGTGTAAACGTCAAGGGCAGCAGTTGGGGAGTCTCTGTCCAAGCTGGCAGTGGAAGCCACAAGAACCCAGACAGGGGTTGAGGAGGTGAAGGTCGGCTCTACCTGGACCCAGGGCTTACCAGTGGGGTCATGATTCCAGTCCAGGTAATGATGATGATGGGAAGCTAGAATGTAAATTAAGACATCTGGGAACCCAGGCCCGCCCTCCGCTACAGGCCTACACGGAGATGCCTTTGCTACTCTTGGGGACATACCTCCCCACATGAAATTGAACAGTTTTTTGCACAAGTCAGCAGTGGAAGGCTCTGCAAGACATAAAAGAGAAGGGGCATGAAGTTCATTTTCAGGCTGCTATGCCTGCCCAGTCAAGAGATCTCCAGTTTTCCCAGCGACATATATCCTTGAAGAGGGAAGTGATGGGGAGGATGTTACTAGTGTATATGTTTTGTGTTTAAGGTGGGAGTTGAATTCCCAAGTATATACTGGCCGATGATTCCCATTGGAAACTGCTGTCCTGAACAGGATCCTTGAGGCTATCTAGGGGGTCTCCCTAGCCCTCCGATTTTGAGAAGTTGAATTTGAAACACGACACATGGGAAAAGGAATCTAGCTCTCCCATCAATGCTAAGATGGAGGAGTCAGGGTCAATAATGAAACTGAGGATGTTGTCCACAAAAAGAGCTAACTTATGCTCTCAGCCATTGACAGTCACGCCATATATTGTGGGGTTGGATTGGATTTTGGCCACTAAAAGCTCCATCATGAGAGCAAAAATCAAAGGTTTACAAAGGGCACCCTTGTCGTGTGCCCCGAGTAAGCCCAATTATTGGGGAGATGAAGGTATTGATTTTGAATTTGGCAGTGGACTTCTGGAAGTTGTCACAAATAAAAGTTTTCATCTTGGGCCCTAAGCGGGCCTTATCCAGAACCCCAGAAAGATAACTCCAATTGACAGTGTTACAATGTTTTAAGCAGAGACCACATGCACTTTAGCACTGGTTAACAGTGTTAAAGTCCCCGGAGTCCTAAAGCCAAAAGGAACAAATTAAGCAAAAAGGAGAGGAGGATGGCAAAAGGTGTACGGGTGGCCCTGCAGAGAGGAACATTTCCAACAGCATGCTAAATTCATTTTAGGGGAATAGTCACCTCTACGCACTATGTGCCAAAAATGTCTTAGGTCAGCCAACTAACCTCTAGAAGCAGGTCCAAGCATTTAGCCCTATATAGTAGTTCTTTTTCTTAACACAATTACTTATAAAATGTCCTTGTAGTATCAATTTCTATAGATGTTCCTAATATTTAATATTTTTATATTCGATGCTATGATCTCCACTCTATTTTCGGAACGTTGGAACTCTTGGTCAAACTACTTATTATTTATAAAGGCCGAAGAGGCAAAATAATTGCCTACTTGGATATTAGTATGAACACAACCACTCAAAGACAGGAAAAACCGAGCAGTACTTCAACTAAGAGGAATCCAACAGAAATGACAGAGGACTGGGTGACCTATCCTAAACCTGTTCAATCACATGAATTAAGGATTGAGTACAACTAGTGCATAGATTTTGTGGATAATCTAAAAAAGATCCAGTAGCCAGGTTGATGTAGATTCTATTTTAGTGTAGCATCTAAGCTAAAAAGGGTAATGATCACTTTCCATCTCCTGCATTAATTCGAAATTATTACAGTACATAAACAAATCAGCTATCATGAAAACATAATCAAATGGACTTGGCTTTGCTGAATTGAAATGTGGTAACAGTGAGTTGATCACTAGCATGACTATTCACAAAGTTAACATACACTTGAGAATAAGTTACACATTTATGTTTACTCTTACACTTTTGAGTAACACTAACTTTACTACTTCTGGCCATTCACCATTACAAGTGTAAAGTTACTCAAAAGTGTAGACTTATATGTCTCCATTGTCTGAAACAGAGCGTGGAGCCAAATGTGCGAGTGCAAATTACTACTGCCAAAAAGGAGCAGGAGTAAGTCCAGCACCACACATGACCAACCACTGCTACTGTAATTCCCTACCATAGAAAAGAATGGAGTCAGGGGCTTGAAACAAAACCCATAGGAAATAATGCTTAATTAAATTAATTTATATCAACTTTTCGAATATATATAAACTTGAGCAGAATTAACAAATAAATATTATGTTATGATAAAATATTTTAGTAACTTTTTACATTTAAAATTAATGCAACTTCATTTAAAAGAAAAGCAATTACATTATTGTAAATTAATTTTATACAGACATTTTTGTAATATTAAATACATATTTGTTTCTTAATTGAGATTTTAAAAACATACAAAGTTAATGTAATTTAATACATTTACATTAATTAAATATTTATGTCAAGATTAAGTTAATAGTGCTGTAGCATTTATTTTGTGTTGTTCTTGCATTTAAAATACATATATAAAAAATTATCTTACAACATTTAACATAAAATATATGTAAAATTTTTTCCAATTTTAATAAACATTTTTACATTTCCCTATACTATAGTTTAAATAATGTAATTTATTTGAACATTAGTAGGGTTTTATCTGGGGGTGATTACGAGTTTTTCGAACCATGTGACTGCCTAACTCACAGTGGCACGGCGGCTACCACCGCACCGGCGTTCCGACTGCCCTACTTTGAGTTTGGTGGTCGGACCTCCACAGGCCAGGTGCAAACGCTGGAGAACCGCCATTCCCCGATGGTGTTGCAGTGGTGTGAGGCAGTAATATGTGGGCCGTCCGCTGTGGCACCGCCAAGCCTATTCCGAATTTCCTCACTGCCAGACTTTTTATGGTGGTGAGCGTTCCATGAAAAGACTGGTGGTGAGGGAACTAAGGAGACCCTACAGGACCAGCTTTGGCGTTCCCATTTTTCAAAGGCACCGCTGTGGGACTGCCAAAAGACCACCCGCCAAACTACCCTAAAACTAGTAATCTGGCAGGTGACCAGTGGTGCGGGAACAGGGCCGCAGTGTGGGAGAGAGTGGAGGCCCTGCTCCCACATCGCAAAAGTAATAATTAGGACCTAAGTTCCTACCTCCATTATTTTCTATGAGAAGTTGATGCAGTAACAATGATGGACCATGTGTTGCGCTGGACTGACTCCAGCTCTGATTTGGAGTATATTTACTAGTGATTTGTTTTCTTTTGGGTCTGTAGTAAATTTAGAAGTGCTGTTTGTGAATACCAATGGGCTTACTCTTTTGTGGACAGGAGCATGTCCCTCACTAAATGTCTCCATAATACGTCCTAAAACTGTCTTTACTCCACCCCTAACATTTAGTTGTAAGTATGCCCCTTTTTCCAGCCACTCCCCCGTCCCTCCCACATTCACTACTAAGTAGTAAATTTGCATGAGTGAGGACCTCCCCATAAAAAGATAGTAGAGGTGTAGGTAGAGATTTGCACTGGTAGGTTTGTGAATTGCATTTAGTAGTAAGTAGTATTACTCTGGTCTACTTTACAAACTACAAAATGCAGTTTGTGAACCAGGCCCACATTCATCCATTTAATCAATTTCAACGGTTCTCCACAAGGATAGTACAGAAGACAGGTGACAATAAATTCTTGTTAGAGGAATTCTACTGACCCAATTGCATAGACAATAGCATAGTGTAGGCCTCAATGACGTCTCAACTACATACTTCCAATTCAAGCAATCCAAATCTTTAATTTAAAATGTCTATTAAAAATCATATTAGCATGATGCCAACTGTTTGTAAACAAGTAAATATCTTTCAAACAATGTATTTCCTGATTAAATGTGGATTGAGTTGATTCTGAAATAGATTCATAGACACAGTTGAACCGAGGTCAATCCATTCATTTCAGAAATCCACCAGAACAGCTCTCCCTCAGTTGGAGTTAATCTCCAATTGGACAATCTTATAAGCCACCATTCTTGAAAACATGGATATAAGACCCGGATCGCTAACCAGACATGTGCCACCATTTTAGTGTATGGTAGCACCTGTATTAGTCACAGTCCAGGGGATTTACTAACAAATTAACCTCTAGCACAATAATATAATGTTTTAAAAGAAAGGCTCCAAACTCTGAATTAGGTCAAAATACAACAGAGCCCATGGATATTCAATTAAGCCTAATACAAGTGATCACCGAAGTGGATAGGTTTAATCAGCTGCTTCCTACTCAAAGACTCAAAGTGGGAATATTCAAGTCGGACGTGTTATTTGGATTAGGCACATTTACGTCATTTTGAACTATTTTCTCTTAATAACACCCTTTGTTCATCGAAAAAATCAATGATATGATTAGAAAAAAATGACTTGACAGAGTATTTTTGCTCCTGGAGTTGGTAGAAATGTGTGTTAGTAGAAATCTGATTAGAAAAAAGCCCTTCGCAGCACATTTTTGCTCCCGAAATTGGAACAAATATGTGCGTATTTTTCCTCCTAAAGTTGGAACAAACCTGTGTTTTATATTCCCTTCACCCACAAAGAATAAACCCATATTTGGTAGTTTAACCATTTTCTTCCAAACTTCTCAGGCAATTAATTGGCATTAGAATATTACTTTAGAGATTTCTTCACCCTCTAGAGATCTCAAAAATCCTACACATTTGATGTTGGAAAACACAATAGATTTTAAATTGGGAAGATGGGTAAACTGCATCAAAATATGGTTGAATACTTCCCCGTTTGCTCAGTGTTAACATAAACCATAGTTTTCCTCAAGGCAGATCTTACTATTTGTCAAGCGATCTAAACCAGGCATTACTGCTCTGTTTTACCTGAAAACCTCAATATAACTAGGGGACATTAACTAGAGTACATTGATCACTCTCCGCTTTTTTACTAGTATCTTATTCTCTCACATTGACCTTTTACTGCTGGAAGCTTTTGATGCTTTAGAGTAGGCATATCAAAGATTGACTCTAATTTAGAGGGTTTTTTTCAAATGTTTGGATTTATTTTTAATTTTTAATGTTACTCTTCCTGAACATAGGATTCATTTTATTTGTGTCTGCAGCAAGGCATTTAAAATTTAGGTCATTATAATAACTCTGGTGGATCCTTAACACTTTAGAAAGCCACCTGGAGAGATACACGGTATATGTATTACTACAAGTAGTCCCAGGATTCTCATCCGCTTCGTGATTCATATTTATTTTTGGTTCACTACCGTCCCCTGGCAATGTATAATGTATTGCCCGCAGATCATCATGCATTCATACTAAGACAGCTCTTGGTAAAGATTGATTATTATCAATAATTGATGTCTCCATGATACCCTTCACAGTGTTTTGGAGGAACAGCCTAAAGGTTAACAATGAAGTAGTGCAAGTAATGTTCTTAATCGACCCATTTATAGCAGTATTTTTATTTTATTTTATTTTACAGGGTTTTCTGTAGTGAAAACATGACCCGAATCTACTGTAGCTCTGAATCTGCAACATTTAACTTCATGACTTATGGAGATATTGAGAATAATCAGAGATGAATGAGGGCTGTTCACTATCCCACTCAAGCATCATGTGAGACAGTGGGACAAGACCTCTTACTAGAACAGTAAGCCAGTCTCTGATAACAGATAACGAGGGTTGATGGAGCAAGGATTCACACGTAATGGGACTTGCTTTTATTCATTCCTCTCAACATAACGTAAATGAACTAACTAACATGTTTGTCTTATTAATATTGCATTTCACGACACGTTAGGTATCTAGAAGAAGGTTGCTTATGTGTTTCTACTAACAATAATCTACTTGGGATTTCCTACTGCGCATGTGTCTGTCATACTCATGTGACATGACGTCTTTCTCAGCTTGGAGGGAAACTTTTGCTTCTGCGCATTAGAACTAAGATGGCTGCTCTGTGTTACAGCATGCATGAAGCTTGCACTGCTGCTTTTGCTAAAGCTGTTCGTTTTGCCTAATCAGTAACGCAATAGTTAAAATTAACTGTTGGGAATAGAGTAGAGATGAGTGGTATACAGTATATTCATTTATTCTGTGTTCTAAAACTGTTTCTTTTCTATTTTTCATGTAACGATAATCTTGGGCCTGGGAGGTGTTGTTACTCCATCTTGAAAACCCACACTGCGCATGTCAAACTCCAGAAGAAGCTGAAGTCATTTGACATTGAAGCCATGCCAAACTTACAGTACATTAGAAGATACGCCTGGGAATCTGACCTGCTGAACCCAAGCGGAAGAAAATATTGTTAACATTGTATTTCTATGAGAACATCCATTGTTAAGTGGAATAAAGATGCATGGGAAAATTAAATTTGATGGGCGGGAACGTTAATAGAATATTCAGAAGTAAAAGTTTCATTTTAGTATGGTGTGATGATCTCTCCCCATCCCTTGTCCAATCAAAATTGGGGATCCTTACACTTGCAACATTGGGGGGTGGTACACTGTTCTGGAGAATAATATAACTAGAGTAGGCAAAGTTAGCTAATTTGTCCGACTTGTCAGAATAGCTGACCTGTCACTGACCCAACGCACTCAATAGGTGATCCAGAGCAGAGGTGCTGGCGGAGCACTCTGTCAGATGATTCGATAACCCAATCGGGGTATGGGAGCAATGGTGCTGGCGGAGCACTCTGACGAAAGATTCGATAACGTAATCGGGGTTAGGCTGTTAGCTGCAGAGAGGGTTGTAGCGCTGGCGTAGCAACTTTAACTGTGGGTGCCGGTCTTAGCCTGTGGTGGTCCTGTCCTGATCCAAATTTGGCTGTACCTGTCCTGATTTCTGGTCGGCACCTGTTGTTTCGCTGGCACTGGCACTTTGGGTTCTATCCTCTAACTGACCCGTGGCCAGGGTTAGTTCTTCATACCATTCTAGGTAAATATTCTATGTGGGTATGTCATTGTACTGTTTCCTTCTCTCCTCCCACCCTAATGTCAAATGCGTAAAGACTGCTTTATAAAATCTTTGCATATCTTCATTCTCATCATTAGTTTCCTGATTGAAAGATTTCTGATGTTTAATATTTGGATTAAGACATTTACGAGATATAAATAAAGAGTTTAAACTTTTCCCGAGTTTGTGGTTATTATTCAAGTGCAAATGTTATTATTTTACCTATTATTCTAACTCCTTTAATCCCCTTAGGACTTTAGTTACTGTTGACAAGGATTGGTAAGTCACTGGTATAGGTCCTACATGAAATTTCTAAATTACTGATTAGAGTAAGTGCACGGGTTACCTGATTAAAACTCATTATATGTTTATTTATGGGCCCAGGTGAGTATGGTAAAACCGAGTCGGGTGACCTGCGCGCTCTATCAGGGTCGTCTCAGCCAACCAAAGAATGTTGTATGAACCAGTCAGAATTAGGTTAATGAGGTTTGAGATCTTGTATCTTTGGAGGTCCATTGATGCTGCTAACAGGGAGGGGCTAAAATTTGCATTGTTTTCCCACATCCTTTGGCAAGATGGAACTTGATGCAAGCATAGTCAATTCATGATTCCTGTGCCTGCCCTTTAGTAATTTACCAGCTCTTAAAGGTCTTAAAGGCATACCTTCTATAGTATGTAGCTAACAAATCCAGAAAATAGTTTGAGTACTATGCCATGCCTGAAAGACGTGGTCAAATGATGCCAGCTATGGGCAGGTGAGAGTTGGAGGGACTCAGAACCTCACATACAGCACCATGCCAGGATAAAATCCATAGTCTAGAGCCAGGAAGTCTTCAGCTGTCGTCAATTACTCGGGTAAGAACAACACTAAAAAACAGTGGTCCGCGTCAGGTGAGAAACACTCTCTAGGTAGTGAAGGGGTGGGCTCAGGTGATGCAATGGATTGGCAGGAAGCCACAGGACGTTGTAGGAGAGACTCAGAACCCCACACAATCATCACTCCAATCCGAGATGAAGCCCAAAGTCTGGAGCCAAGAAGTTCCCAGCTGTTTCCAATCACTCAGGTAAGCAGAGTAGTAATAACAGGTGCTCAGATTCAGACAAGATGCACTTTAAATGCCAGGGTATAGGCTTTGGGGATGTCCAGGATGGTTTGGAGGCCACAGAAGGCAGTGGGAGACACTCGGAACCCTAAGCAGGCACCGTGCTAAGCCTAGACAAAGGCCTAAGTCCAAAGCGAAGAAGTCCCCATCAGTCTCCAATCACTCAGGTAAGCACAATAATACACTAAAAGCTGTGTTTGTCTTTTCACACAATTCTGCTATGCGGTATTTGATGTACTGCTGGGTTGGCTGAAATCTTTGTAAATTCTGGCCTAAGATTAGAGACAGAAAAAGGACAGAGAAAACAGCACAATGGTTGTGGGCACTGGCCTGTGATTCAAGGGTGAACTTGGTGTCACTGTTTGGAGTGTTCAAGTCTGGGACAGTTCCAGGAAAGAATTTCTCTTTCCATCATCAGGGATGAAAGGCTGGTAGGCCAATATACATTAAAGAGCTGTCTTTTCATTAATTGTATGAAAAGTTTCTTTCTATTTTTCTCAACAGCAAATTTTGGAAAGTTTTATATTTTTATCTTTTCTGAAGGGTGCACAGTTTTCAGTTTTACCTTGGCACTTGCAAGCTTTTTTTTCTGTGTTGCATGGTAGCTCTCACTGCACAGAAACACATGTTTCACTCTAACTGACCCCTCTTGCAATTGTTTGCTATACAAGATTGGCATATGCTCCCATGTTTTCCTCTGCAAGTTCCTTCTTTTGCAGAGTTTTTATCTGCAGAAGTGGTAGGGTGAAAAATGTTGCCACCATCATGAAGTTTCCAATCTTTCCATAGAACTTTGTGAAGGTTTCAAAACAATTCTATGGAACTTCACACACCCCTCGCTTTCATTAGCCAAGTCACTATAGTTATGTGATTATATACTCAAACATATTTACCCCGCAAATGGCTAGCCAGGAAACCATGGTGCAAAAATGTGTGCATGGTGCTAGGCAGCCTGTTTTTGCACCAGCTCAGAGGAAGAAAGCAGCAGTAGGCCATATTTAGCAAATATTTACTTTCCCCCTAACACAATGTAAAAACGTTGGCTGCTGTTCTACGTTGTGCTACAATTTAGTAAATCTGCTCCTCAGTATGCAGAGAAGGCCAGTGGGTTAACATTGCGATTCCTTAAGGCAAAATTGCACTTTTTTTGTGCTTTTTACATTGCATTTAAGGAATCGCAAAATTTGCGATCCCTTAAATGCAATCGCAAAATAAGGGATCGCAAATTTTGCGATTCCTTATTTTGCATGCAGATTTGTGTGATACATACCATTTAGCGAAAATGCGTTCGCAAACGTGCAAACGCATTTGGGCTTGATACATATGGCCCGTAAACAGGGTTGTTGAGAACTTAGGGGGAGGTTTACTAATTCATAACACAACTAACAGAAGCAACGAAAGTTGCTGTTTTGCACTAGGAGGAGAGTGGAGTAGCATCATATCCACTGAGATATAGTACTGGTGCTCTGTTGCCTAGCACTGGCACTCTTTCAGGCGCCATTCACACGTTTGCACCATAGTGCTAAGGTTTGTGCGTGATACCCTTCCAGTGCAAAATACTATGCTAAGACATACTCTAAAACGTTTCCCACATTGTACCTGTGCTGTACGGGGAAGTACACATGAAATATGAACAAGGTTAAGGGAAATAAAAGCATTTCTCCTTGCTAGCACCTGCCTCAAGAATACTTATTTTTGGCGCACAGTTCTGTACCAATTTTAGTAGCTAGGGCTTGGTGTCAAACACCACGGTGGCATCCTGTGCAAAGTAACGCAAAGCGGCACAAAGAGCTTTTATGTAACTTTCAGGGCTACTCTTCAGTGCAAATCTGTAAAGTAAATACTTACAGATTCCGTCACTTTTGGTGACTTTGCACCAGCGCAAATTAGAGATAAAACTGCCCCTTGGTTTTCTACAATTGCAATACGATGCATTGCTCACAGGTTGGGCCTTGGAATAATGTGCCGTGGAGGTACAAATTATGTGGCGGAGTTGACTAAATTGTTCTGCAAGAAAACGCAATTCATGCAGAGCATGACAACCAATTATGCGGCAGAATTATTTCACTAGTTTACCTTTTAGCATGCATTAATAATGTTGAGGGAAAGTGCCACCTCAATAATACTGTTTTAAGACTTTAACACACCATTTAACAACTGAAAGGTACCTAGTTCATCTTTGCAATGGGTTTGCCACTACACAGCACCACGTATGATGCATTGTGTATTTGATCCGTTAGAAGCAACTGTTTTATAGAAATTCACAAACTAAGCCACAATTAGTCGATTAAATGTAGGGCCACTGGAATAATGTGATCCTGCGGTCAAAGCGATTTCCGCATAACTATGGATTTGCCAAATTTGCCACATAATCTATCATCTGCTGCATAGTTCTAAATATATAAATATATTAATAACAAAAAAGCTGGTAACAAAACAATTTGTTTCCAGCTCAAACGGATCAAAAGCTACTAGAAAAGAAAGTACATGGGTTGCTGCGAGTGGAAGGCCATTCACAAAAGTTGATTTATCATCTTTCAGTGGCATATTTCTGTATTTTGGTGTTAAGTTGGTACTAATGAGATGAGGCCTTTGATAAGGTACTGTTAACATGGTAAAAAATGACGAAATGACGAAATAATACTAACACAATATGTGATGCACTAGGCTGCATAGTTTTCCTTTTCTTGCCACATAATTTAGTCATCCCTGTCACATGATTTGGTGCTCTCCTGCTGCATAAATCCAGTGGCAAAGATCATAGGCTGAATGCAATACCCATTATTACAGAGAATTGCTGCAGCCCAGAATCGCCTAAATCCTATGGTGCTGTCTATGGGCTGATTCTTTTCTATCACCTCAAATCAGCAAACATCTGACAACTCTGCCCTTCTTTTTTAAAAAGGTTTGTACTCTCTGCCTGTAGTCTTCTAGTGGTACAGTCAGCACGGGGCCTTGATATGCTGTGCACCTGGTGTCTGTGCTCCAGGAGGAGGAGGAGAACTCGGCGGGCTCGTGCATCGTGATTGGCATTCAAAGTCCTACCATGGCCTGGCTATTAACCCTTTGAGGACGGGTAGGTGAGGACTGGCTCGTCTAGAAATGCTGCTGCCCCTTTTACTGCTCAAAGGCATTTTTCACTGGACATTTACCTCTGACCTTTGAAACAGACCTAGCAGGTACAACCTCAAGGTCTCTTTCTTTGAGGTTACTCAGTGAATTAATGCATGTGACTGATGTCGGCACTGGCCTATAAAGCAGTGCTGTAGGCCAGTTCAGCCTTTCACCCTTCCGAGGTCAGTAAATGTGTACAGTGCTTAGTCACAACAGAAGTGCTGAACAATACACACATTATTTTAACTGTCTTTGGAATCGAGAGGCACATCTGAATAAAGAATTCAAGTAAACTCTTTTTTTTTGTTTTCACTATTTATGTGTGCTTAAATATTTTCATTTTCAGGGTAAAATAAAATCCAGTAAAGTAAAAGAGATCCATATTCCATCCTCTGTCAACAATCTCTGACTTCTCTTTGCTTTGGAGAGCTGGAGAGCTGAGCTCGTGTCGTGATGCAGTGCTATAGAGAGCGTGAAAAGACTCGCCTATCCCTCAGGGCGATGACGAGCTGTCACTACCTGTCAGAACAAAGGTTCTCAGGTAGCAGCACATTCCTGAAATAGTAAGAAGTGAGTCACCATTTCTCAACTATCTTTGCCAAGTAAAAATCTGTCCACATTTCAGTGTTTGCCAGTAAAAAGCAAACGTACTAGAATATAATTTCAACATTACTTTCCTGAATCGATTATTTTTGTAAGCAGGATTTGTAAAGTCAAGCCACAAGTCGACCACATTTTATGTCCTATGTGTAAGGCTGATGTACATTTTCAATGCCAAAGGCAATATAGGCTAGGTTCCAATTAAACTAATTGGGGCTACAAGATGTCCTAGGAGCCTGGGCATGAAGGGGGTTTGCGCAGTTTTTATTCCACAAGTGAAGATTCATGGGAGGATATGTACAAGGAAGTGGTGGAGAGAGTGTTAGCCTTCGGGCTTAACACCTCTCTCTGCCACTTCTGAAGCGCAAGGCTGCACCATATTTACAAGAATGTGGTGCAGCCTTGCGTTTCCGCCTGCGATGGCGCTCGCAGGCACCCTTTCACCATAGTGCAAGGATGTCTGCCTGCAGGGGAGGATTGTTTGTGTGTGGAGAGGTGTCCCTTCCTGCACATAAATAATCCTACAATGCCATTCTGTCACTGTCATTTGTGCTGCTTCTTGCAGCACACCTGAAAGTCACAAAATTGATTTTTTTAAAGGATTGTTTATGTACAGGAAGTTACACCTTCCTGTACATAAATAATCAATGGAATTTTGCTTTATCCATGTGTGCTGCACAAGGCAGCGCACATGGAAGAAGCAAAAAATGAGGAGAAATAATGCATTTCTCCTCATTTCGCCAAATTCAAACCAGGTTTTACCTTTCTTAATTTTGGTGCTGCCTCTTATGTACACCACCCTTGTACATAGGGGGCAGCGTCAGAATGAATGGGTGTTGCAGTGGAACACCCACTGCCCACCCTTTTCAAGCTAACGATAACGTGAAAGGGGGCCTTATTTACAAGGTAGCGTTAAGGCACATTAAATGGCTTATCACTGCCTTGTAAATAAGGTGCAGCCCCTATCACCACCACTACATCGATATAAGTGACGTTGTGGTGGCGATAGGGGCTTGTACATATGCCCCATGGTGTCCACTGCAAAATTATTGGCCATTGTTTAGTTCGTGAACTTGCTCCCAGAGATGTGTTGACACCGGATGTGCCTTTTCTGTAAGAGTAGTGTGAAACCGTTACACACCAGTAACTCCTTGTATAGCTTTTGCTCGCAGGTGACTTTAAGTACCCAAGGAAATGTTGCTCGAATACACTTGCCTAGAAAATGCTGAGGTAGCAGGGCTGCAGCTGGACTCGACTTCTGGGGGTTGGGCAGCTAATACGTGAAGCAGTGGTGGTGGGGCTAACATTTGACACAGTCAGGGCGACACAACCTCAAAGCCATTATTAGAATACACATTGGGAAATTCAATAGGCCTGAATTTAACGTGCTAGCACATGCAAACAGCATAAATACATTGCTGTTCTTTCATGCTGTAGCACATTAAAGCCAAATCTCTTGCCTTTGTCAGTGCATTCTACTGAGATACTGAGCACTGTTGGAGTTCAGAGAGTGTCCACCAGACCTGCGAGCAACCTATGTCTGCAAGATGGTTAGTACTTTGCAGTGCTTAATTTGAGCCTTTGGTTTCCGGTGCTTGACACCAGTACTTAATTCTCAACACCGGCACCTATGACTCTGCCACATGGTCGCGCTGTTTATTTTATTTAGAGATAAGCACAACAACTCATCAATAAATGTTTATAAATTGAATCTACGTTAAAAATGACTAATACCCAATGTCCAAGCCATTCTAATAGCTTTGGCCGTAACACAAGTTCCCATTGAGAAATGAGAGGTGTTGTTCATCCCTGCTCCCAGTGGAAGACACAAGGTGCAGGGATCAATAGGCAACCAGAAGTTGCATACACAAGGGGGCCCTACTTGGGGCTCCCAAACACGCCATGTCTGACAGGCCGGCATGGAAACCATATCAGAAACCCTGCATTGTAATCCCAAGGGCAGAAAGGCCCCCCCTTTGGGATTACGAGGCGGCTCCGACTGGCTCCATGAGCCTGTAATTTTGTGTCAAGTGAAAAAATTAACAAGACAGACCAATTTAGTTGTTCATGGGCTGTCAAAAAACTACTGGAATGGTCAACTAGACCTTCCTACCGTATCCTCACGAACCAGTAGTTGATAGAGGATGTAATCCCAGCACTATGTGGGAGTCAAGCCTCACCTCACCCGGCAACGGCTCGGAGATTGAGGCCCCGCTCTCTCTGTCGGTACCTCTCGGCTAACACCAAAGCCGAAGGGGAGGCTTGTTAATTTTTTCACTTGACACAAAATTACTTGAGTGTACCTTTGCAGTAGCAATATCGTATGTATGTGGCCCTGAAGAATGCCGGTGTAGTTTTCACCTATTGGCAGAAACATGTTGGCCTAATCCACAACACAGCAAAGTAAACAGTGATTTTTTCACACTGTCCTACATCTCTTTTTAATCTGACGTCCGGGTGAATATCAATAAAAAAAATTCTTTTTGCCTCGACCGTCATTTTAACATTACTCACTTCACTCTTTTTTTGTTTGCACTGCACTTTTTCAGCACCACTTTGTGAGACCCACATAGTCTTCCCAGCTTCTGCAATGCTGCCTGTCTTCAGGCAAAGACCAGATTCGACCCACCTGATTTTGATTGCAACTTAACAACGCGAGAAGGTGCAACATAGGATCAAGCGGCTTGGAGACAGCAAATGCTCTCGACATCTTGTGCAGCAAACTCTTTGAGCTGGCCCTGGAGCCAAACAATTAATCTCTAGGACAGAAAGGTGCAGCCTTTTCACCTAGAAACCTGACATTCAATATTTCAGTGGGTAACACACCCATGACAAAGATAGTCTTCTCCAATGTGAAATAGCATTTTAAAATCAAGACACAATCAGCCATACATTCCAATTGTAACACATTAACACAGCAAGAGACTACTAGACACACATAACTTTAGTGGTGCTTTGTTAATTTCCATATGAAAAACAGAGGGACTCCGCTCAGCAAGGCAAGGAGTGGGGTACTATTTCCATCGAAGAAAAGAGTTTTCAAAGCAGTTTATAATCTAGCAAGAAATAATGGACTACTTGATGTATGGGATACCCTTAAGCCAGGCCAAGATGGCTTTACATATTATTCAGCACCCCATAGAATAAGTGTAAGACTAGACTACTTTTTAATTAGTAGCCAAGGCATTGATGGTGCAGATATTGAGAGAATACCAAGGATCCTATCGGATCATAACCCCCTTATCGCCACCCTAAAGGGAATTATAGCTGCAAGGAAGGTGTCGGAGTGGTCATTTGAAAAGGCACTGTTAGTGGATGATGCATATATTCAACACATGAAGAGATGGATAACTGAATTCTTGAATTTAAACAGGCATACAGCACCTGTAGGGATAGTGTGGGACTGTCTCAAGGCTGGTGTGAGGGGAGAGACTATTAGTTTTGGGGCTAGGAAAAGGAAACAGGAGAAAGAAAGAAGTGATGGGTTAAGGAGGGAATTACTGTTAGCAGAGGAGGAACTAAACAATAGGGCAGACCGAACTAGTAATGAAGCTGTAACGGACCCGGCATATATTAAACTTGCAAAACTACGAATGGAAGCAGAAGAATCTTTAGCAGAGAGGGCAGCTAAACAATACACGGTCAATAGAGAGAATTGTTACGAGATGAGTGAAAGAGTTGGCAAAATGTTAGCAGCCAGAACAAGACAGAGGGCATCATTTGGAGAGATTAAAGCAATAAAAGATAGCTCAGGGGGGATTGTAACTAATGTACAACAAATTAGGGAAGTCTTCAGGAGTTTTTATACAAATCTATATCTTGAAAGTGATATAAAAGATCCTGAAGATATAATGGAATATCTGAACCAGTATGAAGGGAGTCAGCTGGATGAAATAGAGAAACAGAGGATCGATAACCCATTAGATATAGAGGAAATAAAAGCTGCTTTGAAGAGTCTACCTTCGGGAAAAGCGGCCGGCCCTGACAAGATCCCGTTAGAGTTCTACAAGGTGTTCTGGGAGGAGCTAGGAGGAGATATGCTTTATATTATGAAACAGGCACAGAAGGGATGCTCAATACCAAACACCTGGTCTGGGGCTGAAATTGTTGTTCTCCTTAAGAAAGGAAAAGTACCAACAGATCCTGGGTCATATAGACCAATCACTCTTATGAATACAGACACAAAGGTATACTCAAAGGCACTGGCAACAAGATTCGCCAGTGTAATAACACCTCTAGTTACCACCACCCAACATGGCTTTATACCGGGGCGGGGGACTACACATCACGTAAGGAAGCTAATAACTCTTATGGACAAAACAGAGGCTAGCGGGGACCCTTTTGCGGTATTACTATTGGACGCTGAAAAAGCTTTTGATCGTGTATCATGGGTATATCTGTGGAGTGTTTTGGGAAAAATGGGATTTGGAAATGGCTTTCTGACAGCGATAAAGACACTGTATAGAGATCCAGTTGCCACAATTAGAATCAATGCGGGTTCAACAGAAAAAGTAAAAATTAATAGGGGCACCAGGCAGGGCTGTCCATGCTCCCCGCTACTGTTTGCAGTGTATTTAGATCCGTTAATTCGGAGATTGGAGTCAAATATCAATATTCCCCCAATCTCTACACTTAGGGGGGATTGTAAGATCTTGGCATATGCTGATGACGTGGCGGTTATAACACCTTCACCCACAGAGGCTATAAGATATGTGGAACAGGAGGCAAAAGAATTTGGAAAGGTGTCTGGGTATTCTTTGAATACTGGAAAAACACAAATTATAAAAAATAATAAGGCTATATGTCAGGACTCACGGGTAGTGCAGACGGGAACCTATCTGGGCATAACTATAACCTCAGACTTAGAAAAGATAGTAGAATTAAACATTGACCCAATTGTACGAAAAGTAGGGGGAGAATTAGACAGATTGAACAATCTTCATCTTACACTGGTTGGAAGAGTGAACATTGTAAAAATGTTAATAATGCCGAAATTTTTATACCTTTTTCGAACAATTCCCCTATGGTTTGATAATTCGTGGTTTAAAAGGATTGAACATATGACTAACAAATTTATCTGGTCCAAAGGCAAAACTAGGAGAGCAGCAAGATTCATGGCACTTCCACGGGAAAGAGGAGGATGGGCACTACCGGATTTTAAGCTTTATTACTGGGCTGCAGCCCTGCAATATATGGTAGGATTAATAGGTGGCGCAGAAGTGGAAGGAGAAGACCATTTGGGATCACTAGCAGTATATGGCATACTGATGGGGGAAGAAACTAAAAACATCTTTTTGAAAAATGTTGACACGGCTTACTTTAAAAGAACACGTTTCAAGACTATTTTGGGTGCATATAATTTATGGAAGGCTTTTATGAAGAAATTTGGATTGGGGAAGTTTAATAGATATACGAGGACATATGAGAATTTGTTATTTCCGGGATATATATTTTCCGACTTAGTATATACAGAGTGGCACCGGAAAGGGATAATAAAATTGGGGGACCTTATGGGGTCACAAGGGGTGAAACAATTCGCAACTTTACAGACAGAATTTAATTTATCAACAAGACACTTCTTCAAATATTTACAAGTAAGAAGCTTCCTACAAAATAAAAGGGGGGGATTAAGAGGATTTGAGAAAAACAACATACTGGAGATAATACATACTGGAGTAGATTGCACAATTAAAAGGTTTTACGCTGAGCTAAATGATCAAAGACCAGATGATATGGTTAAGTGGGGGTAACTTGGTCGGCGAAGCTGGGCATAGAACAGGAATGTTTTAATATATCACTAGAATTAGGGAAGAATATCCTATGCTCTGCGTCTTTACAGGCACAGCATTATAAGACCATGTATTGGCTATACTACACCCCGGCGAAACTAGCACAATGGGGGGCGACAACCGGAATAAACTGCCCTAGGTGTACGAGTATAGACGCAGATGCTATCCATGTATTCGCAACATGTCCATGCTTAGCGACAATACTGAAGGAGATAGAAACGTTCTTACAAAGGGCATTAAAACTATCTATTAACTTAACATCTGCGATTATCTTGCTAGGGGTAGACGGAAGCAACGAAAGTGAGGTAGGAAACTACTTTATTTTTGTTGCCATGGCAGTTTATAGACTATGTATCGCTTCAGCATGGTTAGATCAATTGGCACCATCATTCCAGCAATGGTTAGCTAGGCTGTTGAGTACATATAATTTAGAAAGAGCGATCTACTCAAGGAGAGGGAAAAATGCAAGGAAATTGGGATTGGAAATATGGGAGCCAATAACGAAATGGAAGGAAGAAGTGTGAACTGTATATATTATGTATATAATTTGTATCTAATGTATAATGTATATGTTGTGTATAACTGGTATCAAAATGTAAGTATAACGAGAATGACTCCATTCCGTTAAGACTGGTTGTTGTAAATACTTAGATAAGAAGAAGGATTTTTTTTGTTTAGGTTATTATGAGCCATATGGCGGATAATATCCTCCTTTTTTATGAGTATGTATCATTGTCTTTTTGTTTATATATACTGTTATTTGTTCCTCGCCCCCTCTGGGTTCCAGAGGGTGGAAAATGTCTAAAAATCTGTCAATAAAAAGATTTAAAAAAAAAAAAAAAGGAATCCATATCACATGACAGCCTGTCCAGAACTGAGCTTTACTGTGACCACACATTGTTGTGGTGTGTGGTAGTCCAGTTCTACTGAAACAACAGCTCCCTGAAAGCCCTAAATTAGTAAATGACAGGTCTTGACTGGGAAAGAAATGTCCATACATTGGTAAATTTGGGGCGGGAACCTAGCTAGCACAGGAGCTTCTTGCTGTCCCTCTTATCCCCTAACCATTCACTAGCCATGCTGATTCATCACTCATTCTTATATCCATGCACTCACTCACCCATTGTGCCCTTCATTCATGCACACACACAATAATCGACACATCCATGCACTCAATCACTCATGCCTGCACACACTCTTTCATTTACACCCCCATGCACTCACGTATCCAGTCATCCATTAACTCACTCTTTCATTCTCTAACTAATCTACCTACACAAATAAACTTGCTCATAAAAGGGCTTGACATACTGGCGTGGTGATGTTCTGATTCTATTTTGCTGCTGTGTTTCTTATTTCTCCTGAAGTCAAGTTGACCTTCAGCCACACCCTTAACTTTGCAAAAGCTTAGTCCAGGTTTGATAACGAAAATATCTGTTGGACTTAATTTTCTGTCCATAACGGAGAACCTATTGCATGTGTGATTTTAGGTTGCAATCAAGGCTTGATGCAAAGTATTATGTTGAGGTTCCAGAAAAGGGACCCCTCAGCAGGTTGCTATGGGAAAACTAAGTATTTTATTGCTATACAAGAGGAAACAGCCTCCTCCCTGCATTGCAAAAATAAAAGAAAACGAATGGTAGTCTTTAACCACTTCCATGCTAATGACAAGGTCAACTCGTCATGGGTTTTACCTGCCCTGTGCTTATGACGAGTTGACCTTGTCATGAACAATGGTAAATCTGCAAATCCAGCACCCAGCGGGAAAACCCTTAGCAGCCAAGGTGTTAAAAGTAAGGAAAAAGTATAGGAATCCTTTTGCTGGAGGTGTAGCTTCTGGTAGACCTAGAGGTTCTCTGACCTGTGGGAACTACTTCCCGAGAGCACCCTTGACCCTTCCTTTTCCCACCTCTCCTGGCACAGAGATGGGCAACTTCCCCAGGCTCCCCAAAGCACACTCAATGGCTCCTTTCACTCAAGGCACTCCCGTTTGCCTCCTCAGTCCAGGCACTGCCCTCTCTCCCAAGGTGTCCTGTCTTCTCTCAATCCTCAAGGGGTATACATATTAAGAAGCCGCAACCTTCCACATGAGGGAGCAGAGGTGTCAGGTGTACCAGCACAAGGGTCAGGATGGCAGCTTATGACAGCAGTAGTAATAGCAGAAAAAAAGGTCTTGATGCAGAGGTGGGGAGTGGATGTTCGTGTACACATGCACATATGTACACAAACATGCCGGTTTGTGAGTATGTCTGTAAGCAAATGTCTGTATGGATCATTGTGTCCACTGCCCACCCTGGGAAAGTGCTCTCCCTCTAACAAAGATGATGATTATTGGAATCTTTGTGGATATCTATGGCATTCATGTCAACAGACCACCCCAGTAAAATGATGGCCTTGCCACAATGGCTGTAGTTCGTGTAACTTTGTAGCTGACAAGAATGAATGCTCTGGTGAGCATTCATTGTACAATTCGAAGCAATCGAGGAATAAGGTTTACCCCGGCACAATGATGGAAATTCCTGACATATTGTGTGCATTTATGACACACTTTTGGTTGTGAATGTATGGAAGTGTTACTTGCCATGCTGTGTGTAGTGTCCTGTCAGCCAGGTACTTGCCAATCACCATGGCCCATGTAGAGAATCATTTTACACGCCTTTATTCGGCTACGGGCAAGTCAGAACTCAACATTCTAAGTCTGCCTTCAACTCATCTCTCCAACGCTTACGTCACAGGCCTACGGTGTACAGAACAGAATTAGACCATCCAGTCTCTCAATTAACTCATCGATGGTTTTACCAGGTTTCTAGCATTCTTGACAGAATATGTATCTTTCATATTCCACATGTTGCACAGGATTACATTTTATTTTCAAGGCTGTTTTGATTTGGTCATATGTCACATCACTTTCTTGTGGTATCTTTTTAACGGCTTCTTTCACTCCTTCACCAGCCATGTTCTTCAGATACTTTATAATCTTTTTATCATCTTTTTCATCTATGAAATCTTCAAAAGTCTCTATGCATGCAGTCCATCTATTGCCAATGTAGTGTTTTTGGCAGTATCAAATGAAGATAGTGGTTTTAAGAATTCTTAAAAGACAGGGGTGTCCCCGTGAGAGAACAGTCTAAGACTGAATTTCACACCTGGTTCTTGGGTTCTAGGGTGAATGTTTCATTCTCAAAGAGACATATTTATGAAGCATGCCACTAATATGGCGGGAAAGGTAAAGTTACAATGATTTGTACTTGACTTCTATCCGTGTATGGTGAGACCAACTACTTTCCTAAATCCCTAAAGATGCCGAATTCATAGAGAAATAACTATTATACACCCTTGTTCAGAACTGCAGTTATTTAGTACTACCCACCATGAACACAATATTAGATTTTTAAACCAAAAGTATAAACAAGACACAATGTCAACAATGTCAAAAGAAAAGTAAAATTTTTCACACCATGAGTTACTCTGTCAAACATTTATTGTATATATACATTATTAAAATTTCATTATTACACAGTATACAAATTTTCAAAAAACAACGTTAAATACATTTAAATAAACACAGTTAAAAACAAAGAATCACAGGTCGACGCGGCGTTTCGGTTTCTTGGATTTGTACCTTCTTCAGGACAGATTCTACATCAAATTTAAAAATTTTAAAAAAACAGAGTTACTCTAAGTTGCATTGGTGCAGTCCATTAAGTATTCACAGATTTATGAATAATCACAATTGTAGTAACTGCAGCTAATCTTTGGGCATCTCTAGTTCAAAGCAAACATTCATTTTTTAGCACATGGTTTTCAGTTGCACACTAATAAAACTTTAAAATGTCTAAGGTTTTATAAAAATATTAGTCGCTCGTTTGAGACATTGAATTATGCGGCATATTAACCATATTCTTTCTGCTCATACACTTCGAACAAAACTAATAGTGTTTACCTCTCCCATGGACTTATATGGTCCAATGCTTATGAAGCTTAGATGAAACAGCTCCTATTAATACACTAAAGGTATTTCTAAATTTATTGCATACCTTAGGACCAGTGGAATAGATTCCCCCACCGGACAGCGCTTTCTGTTCAGAATCTTGTTGCCGTCTTACTTATGGGCTTATTAACAATTTCTGTTTGGTATTTCACCTTGGATGAAAAAATAGATATAGGAAAAGGATATTAGCACCTCAATATCTACAAGAGGTGTCCACGTATACAGGTGTCGCAAAGGACGCGTTTATAGATGAAGGTAGAAGATAATCCCTGACTCCAAATGTTGTCAGTAAATATTGATATATACCTTCTATTTACACTTGATATGCTTGGTCTTTGACTACCAGGAGGAGCCACCGTATTTTTCGTATTTGGGTTTCTTCAATGACCCTGGGAAACATTTGATTGTTTGATTATAAATTCATACCATTTATTCAAATACAGAATATAGCCTCAGGGTATTATTTATTAGTGGCTGATTTATAACTCACCAAAGAAGTATTTCTGCTTGTTGCAGTCCCTTGAGTGTTCTGATTCTCAGTCCCTTTTATGGATATCAGAGTTCGTGGCTATATTAAAGAATAAAAACTTTTCTTGTATCTTACTAAATTTTAGCAAGTTTTTACTTTAGTTATTACAATCTTGGAATCTATCTTTATAAAAGCTATCAATGTTTTGGTTATAAATACAAGCTCTTGTTAGGAAAAACTTTTCTTGTATCTTACTAAATTTTGGCAAGATTTTACCTTAGTTATTACAATCTTGGAATCTATTTTTATCCAAACTATCAATGTTTTGGTTATAAGTACTTATTAGGAATTGCTACTACAGTTTTATTTTAATTTCTATTTCTATTTTTAAGGGTTTGAAAGTCGCCCTCTCTATTGCTAGTCCTTACCTTTTCATTAGCAATCGGCCTCCCTGCTCCTTAATCCTGGCAGTCTATCCTGGCATCCCTTCGTCGGTCTGCTCCGATCCGGTTACAAGAACTGAATGCTTGTTTTAGCGCGATGCTCTTATATTAGACGCGCTTTGATTGGGTTAGTATGTCCCCAATGCTGATTGGTTCTCTGCGGGCCAATCAGAGTGAAGTTACCTAGACAACCGAATGCTTTCCGCCGTGATGCGGAACCGGCATTCTATTTGCCAACCGCTTTGTTTCTTGCCTCCTCTGATAGGATTGATGGGTTGCTAGGTAACCTAGCGCGTTTCTCGTCGCCTCATCGTTTAAGCTTTTAAGATTTGCGCGAAGGACTCTGATATTTGCTAAGAGTCCTTCTGTGTGGGATAATTGTAAATATTCCACGGGCGGAATTTAAACGGAATGCCTTCCGGCCAAGAATATTTCCGTGTGGGATAATTCCAAACATTCCACGAGCCGAGCCTAAATGGAGTGCCTTCCGGTTGCTTGAAGCCCACCGGATCGTTCTTTAAATGAATAGTTGTTTTCTTACATAGGACCCTATGTTCACTCCTACTGCATCTATCTATCAGTGCTCATGTTTAATCTAATACAATCTTTTGACCCTTCCTTGTGTGTATGTTTCTCTTCTGTAGAGATAAATATGTCCTTCTTTGTAGATGCCAGACTCAACAGAGCCATATAGGGATGTGCCTTCCGTTTACTTTAAAGCACTCAGGATAATTATTCAAAAGGATATATGTTTTTTTATTTTTACACAATGAACCATTTATTAACTGCTACACTACTTGTTTAATGACACTACTATCTTGCCTCATGCGCTGTTTACTTGCCCCTTCCTTGCATGTATACTTATCCTATAAAGAGATGGGTGTGGTATTGTTCGCATTCCCATAGTGGATGGTAAAGTCATGGGTACACAAGTTTTGTTCAGATCTTGTGTATCTATTCAGTATTATCCTTGGATAATTCTCTCCCAATCCTCCTTGGAGTTTAAGCCACACCTGACACTGTTCAGGGTTGACATAAAAAATTGTTCCCTTCTTTTTCTTTTGTTGTTCTGATTCCCACCTCTGATATTCTCACTTATTCTTTCTAAACCACACCATTTTAAATCCTCAATTTTATGGCCAGCTTCCCTCCAGTGTTCCGTCAGGGGGGCTCCAATTTTATTAGTCCTAATGGCTGAGCGATGCTCATTCAGACGAAGCCTGAGTTCCCTAGACGTTTCACCTACATATGGTTTATTGCAGGGGCATTGAATGAGGTAGATTGCGTTTGTGGTTCTACAATTAATAAAACTCCTAATGTTAATTGTTTTATCATTCACTGTGATCGTGCTGCCTTTAATTATATTACCACAATTGACACAACCTGCACATGGGTGGGTTCCTGTCGGTAAAGGCTTGCCATCTATGGTGGTTTGCACATTCCTATGTGACTCCTTGTATGTATGTACAAGGGAGTTCCTGATAGTTCTGTTTCTCCTATATGAGATCATCGGCTTAGGGATGGGTTCCTGTGCCTTATCTGAGATAAGGTGCCAATTTCTATTTATTATATTTTTTACTTTAAAACTCACTTGGGAGAAATTAGTCACGAACATGATTGGCTGCTCTTTCTGTTGGTTATTTTGTTCCTTATTGAACAGATTTTCCCTGTTGAAATATTTGGCTCTTTTGAAAGCATGTTTAATCATTCTCCTTGGGTAGCCCCTTTCCAAGAATTTTTCTTTCAATCTGTTGGCATGGATTTCGTAATCTGCCATTGAGGTATAGTTCCTTCTTAAGCGAAGGAACTGGCCAAAGGGAATGTTATTTTTCTGTGATGGTGGGTGGTTACTTTTGTAATGGAGCATACTATTCCTATCAGCTGGTTTGGTATATAGTTCTACTGTTAATCTCCCTTCTCGATGTTTGATCAGGATGTCCAGAAATTCTACCTGAGTCCTGCTGATGTGGGATGTGAACTTTAAATTCGCATCTCCCAGATTCAACCATATCAAAAATTCATTCAAGGTATCCATTTCACCTGTCCATATAAAGAAAATGTCATCAATGTAGCGACCCCACTCCGAGATGTTTTCATAGAATGGGGCAGCTACATTGTAGACATGTTTCTCCTCAAATTTAGAAACATAAAGACATGCCAGGCTGGGGGCACAAGTGGCCCCCATGCTGGTCCCCTTGATCTGTCTAAAGAGACTGTCCCTGTATAGAAAAATGTTATTCTCAATTATAAAGGTTTGGTGATCAGTTAGATCCTGTTCACCCTCTCCTAATATCTCCTCCATAATGTTAATCGTACTGTCTTGAGAGATATTGGTGTATAAGGCTTCAATATCCAGAGTCACCAATACCTGTGACTCTGGATTGAAGCTTAAGTTCTCTACTTTCTTAATAATTGAGGTGGTGTCCTTTATATATGCTTTCTGTTGTTGCACAAGAGGTTGCAGGAATATCTCGACATACTTACTCAAAGGCTCAGTCAGGGACCCTATGCATGACACTATGGGTCTCATCGGAGGATCACTAATGTTTTTATGCACCTTGGGGAGGCCATACAGTGCTGGAATTAGAGGGTCCTTATTTAGCATGAATGCGAATTCTTCTTCACATATGATGTCCTCTTCTCTCGCTAGCCTCAACATCCTCTCAATTTCTACCTTTAGGGTTTGCCATTCTTCTCTGTTAGATTTCTTATAATGATCACTATTATTTAATAGTTTCAACATCCTCTTATCATAGTCACTACTGTTCATAAGAACAACACTTCCTCCCTTGTCAGCTGGTTTGACTATTAGGGCGCTGTTTTTCTCAAGATGTTCTAATGCCTTCTTCTCCTCTCTACTGAGATTATATGATGTCCAATTTTTTTGTTTTAGAAGATTATCTATGCTTTTGTCCACTGACCTTTCAAAAGCCTCTACATCCTTGTGTACAGTGTTGATAGGGGGAAGCTATGTGGATTTGTTTTTTAGACCGGATTTGTTTTGTCGCACCATCTTGTCTTTACCATCAAAGAAGATTCGGAGTCTTATTTTTCGGAAAAAGCTCTGCAGATCTCTTTCCAGGGTGTATCTATCTACATGAGAACATATGGCATAACCTAATCCTTTTTCAAAGAGTTTTATCTCTGTTGGGGTCAGTTGATGGTCCGATAGGTTGATAACTGCTAGTTTCTCATTCTTAGTGTTTAATCCCATTGCTTCTGGCTCCGAGTGCGAGGACGTTGAGGGTTCTGGGCTTGGGTATATTGTGTCTGATTGTAATTGCTTCTGCCCCTTCCCCTCCCCCTTGGTTGTCCGAACATCTGATTTCGCCTCTCTAAAAAAACTAGACCCTCTTTCGTTGTCTGTTGTTGTTTATTCATTTCACCATCCTGCTGTTGTCTATCGTTTACAAGTTCACCCTCTGAGTCAGTGCTACTGTAAGAGGAATCAAAGAATCTTACACGTTTCCTAGATTGGTTTCTAGGTTGATTCTGCCACTGTATACGGGGTTGGAAGTTTTCTTTGGGTCGATTAGGGATTAGGGATTTAGGAAAGTAGTTGGTCTCACCATACACGGATAGAAGTCAAGTACAAATCATTGTAACTTTACCTTTCCCGCCATATTAGTGGCATGCTTCATAAATATGTCTCTTTGAGAATGAAACATTCACCCTAGAACCCAAGAACCAGGTGTGAAATTCAGTCTTAGACTGTTCTCTCGCGGGGACACCCCTGTCTTTTAAGATTCACTATCCCCCCAGTCCCCTATTAGCCTGTGCGGGGTCCTCCTTTATTTTTTAACTGGTTTTAAGAATTCAACAGCTGTATATACATTGGAGGACAGTAGTGGTCTCTCAGTCGCTTCCTGTGGAACTTGATCAGACAGACCTTTGGCGCCTTGTGATGTGCTGGCTTCGGGGTCAGCCTTAATGATTTTTGGAGCTTAGATCTTGCCCTGGCTCTCCATTGGAGCTCTTTACTTGATGGCGGTCTGTAGTGTTGTTCTGGGACCCTATGTGGCAGCTTTAGTGGTGGGCTGCTTGGTCTATGAACAGCTCCGCTAGTACAACCCCTCCAACCCCCTTTTGGGTCCTCTCTGCAGCACGTTGTGGCACAATGATTTGTTAATGGTTTCATTAAGTAGATAAATGTTTGTACACCACAAGTCCATGCAAGCAGATAGCATCGCCCTTAAATGTTTCTTCACAAACACCTGGTTAATCTCTTCTTCGTAGCACATAAATTTCAATTTGATTTGTGCTGAAATATTGCTGTGTGCTGCTTTTGTAACCTGGTTGCATCAGCCTTTAGCGTTCTTATGCTGTATATAATTTGCATAATGGAGCAGCACCTTATATTAGCAACCGTTTTATTTAGTTCCTGGCCAACGCCACATAGAATTTCAAGGTTGCTTTCTTTATCTTCCAGCATTTTATACAGGCTGGCAGTGCTCTGAGACTCCACTGGTGCCAGTGTCGATTTTCTGACTGTGGCACATGTGGCATGCACAAGCAGTTTGCTGGACCACTGCAAACTTTCTGGAAGAACGCTTTATGTATATGAGCTTCATTGCCCCTATCTCGTTGCCAGTTGCAGCATCCTGCCAGCCCAGGTACTCGCCAATAGACACACCACACATGGAGAGTTATTTTACATGTCTTTAGTCTGGTGCAGTTAAGACAAGACTCAAAATTCTAAGCCTGCCTTCAACTCATCTCTCCATTGCTTATGTCACAGGCCTTTCTGAGCTAAATTGTGAGCATCCATGGTATCCAAATCTGCTTTCAGTGTGGCTTCTGCTTTCCGATTGCAATTCATGACATATTTAGGCACGCATGGCATGAACCAATGCCCTCGGTGGTATACCACTGGTGTTGACTTAATGATGGTGTTTACTTAATGAGGATATTTCCTGGTATATTATGTTGATCAATGGTACAATAGTGCCCCGGAATAGACATACACATTTTGAACACATTAAAGTTCAAACATGCTTAAAGAAGGGAGAAAACAAGGGCATGTGAACATATTTTGTATGCTGGTGTAGGCACTTGGCCAATCTTCCCTGTAAACACATGAACAGATATGTCAATGCCCATGTTTGGAAAGAGGGGTGAGTAAGTTAACAACTATTGTATTTGTAACTCCTTGTTTGATGTTTTCACTTTAAGTCTGTGATTGCTGGAATATAGATGTTAGTCAATTTCCATTACATCAATGCCTTTTACTTGTCTTGTAGTTTATAATTTTAGAACTCACTAGTGTTGTTTTGGTTAGCTGGTGAGCATGGAGCGTTATTCTATTATTTCTTACAAAGTGGTAAGATAATTTTTTGGCCCGTCTTTAAAGCTGCAGGGTAAGTTTTGTTTGTTGACTTCTGCATTCTGAAGCCCATCTGTTGGTTCATCCTCTTCCTGTTTATATTCTCTTTCTGACCACACTTTCAATATTATGTTTTGTTTCCCTATTGAATATTTCCTCGTTTAGCCTCATCACTGTGTCCTTTGTCTTTTGTGATGCATGGTGTGTGAGTTCAGGAAGCCGGGCAATGTGAGGGGAACTATGCAACCGTATGCTAAAAATATATTTCTATATAGTGTAAAACAAAATGTTTGTTAATTAAAATTTCTCCAAAGCAAAGTGCCCATCAGCACACTAAGAGGTTTGAAGTAGGAGTAAAAAGGACATCTTGTGTCACATTCAATTTCTTGTAGCCTGATCACAGCTTTTTGTACACACAACATTGTTCAAGTGGAAGTTGCATTTGTTTCGAAAGTTACAGTATTGCATCACGTTAACTTCTGCAAACAAACACAGTCTTACAATCAAGGTTCTCATCGGAAAGACCAGGGTAACGCTCAGTCTATCTCGGAGTGTGGAAATATAGGAGGTTCTCCAGGTTTCAATACTTTTGTAAGGTGGGCCATAAATAGAAGCATACAGTGTCTTCTGGTCTCTATGGACCGACTAGATAGAGTCCAGAAAAGACAAAACAGAAGTCCTTATCTTTGGGAACAACACCCCGCCATGGAACAACGCATGGTGACCTGCTGAACTTGGCATATCCCCCGCCCTACAGACCAAGCCCGCAACCTCGACATCATCTTGGACTGCAAGATATCTATGAAGAAACAGTTAATTGTAGTCTGACCGTCTGCTTCCACACCCTGCGTATGCTCTGCGTATGCTCTGCAAGCTCGTCAGGTGGCTCCAAATCAACACCAGAAGGGCTGCCATGCAGGCCCTCATCACCAGTAGGCTGGATTCTGTGAACACACCCTATGTAGGTATCACCGCACGTCTCCTAAAGAGCCTAAAAAACAATGCAAAACTCAGCGGCAGGACTCATCCTCTACCTCCCCAAATGGACCCATATCACACCGCACCTCAAGAAGCTACACTGACTCCAGTTCTAAAAAGATGCTGGTTCAAGATGTTGACCCACGCATATAAAGCCCTGCACAACGGAGTCATCCCTGATAAAGTACCATTCATCGGGCACTAGTCTGAGGCATTTTAATGTGGTGGGCCGCATCACAACACTAAAATGCAAAGTCATGCATAATCGATCAAGGGTGTGTAATGCGCGGCTAGCGGGGAGGGGGCCTGCTGATCCATCTGGGTGCTGGGGTTCAGTCGAAGAGCCAGGCCTTGAGAACCTTCTTGAATTGGGTCAGTGATGGGGATTGCCTTAGGTGGAGAGGCAGGGTGTACCAGGTCTTGGCGACGAGGTAGGAGAAGGATATTCCTCCGGTTTTAGTCTTGTCTATCCGTGGGAGGGTGGCCAGGGCCAGTTGGGCAGAGCAGAGGTGTATGGTGGGTAAGTGGAATGAGAGGCGATGGTTCAGATATGCAGGTGCTGCATCGTGGAGGGCTTTGTAGGCATCTGTCAGGAGCTTGAAGGTGATTCTCTTGGTGACTGGGAGCCAGTGGAGTTCTCAAAGGTTTTCGATGATGTGGCTGCGGTGGGGGATATAGAGGATCAGTCTGACTGCGGCATTTGGCACGTCCTGTAGTTTCCTGAGGAGTTTCTGGGTAACGCCGGCGTAAAGTGCATTGCCATATTCATGTCTGCAGATGATGAGTGCATGGGTGACCGTCTTTCTCGATTTGGCGGGGATCCCTCTGAATGTCTTTCGAAGCAGGCAAAACATGTGGAAGTGTGATGAGGATACAGTGTTGATCTGGTGGTTCATTGTGAGCGATGAGTCCAGTATGATGCTGTGGTTTCGTGCGTGGTCGGTGGGGGGTTCCCAATGCGGCAGGCCACCAGGAGTCACCCCAAGTTGAAGGGGTTAGGTCTCATGATGAGGACTTTGGTCTTGTTCACATAATAGTCATAGCGCCTTCTCAGCTGTCAAGCCGTACTTAGCACTACTAATCATGCACCAATGCTAAAGCTGGAGTGGCAGGGCACCATGTGCTCTGCTTCTGGCAGGCTTAGGGGCACTGGCTGAGCTGCTGTGCAGCTCTAGCTGTTACAATGTAACACCCAGTTCTGCTAAGCCTGAGAGTCTCTCAAGCCTGGGTAGTGTTGTTTTGCTGTGGGGGTCTTTGCGGGCACGAGTTGGCCCATACCGAATTGCTGCTCGCCTCACAAAGTAAGTAAGTCAGTGCCTGGAGTGACATATCTCTCACTCTGCTTCAATGTGCTTTATAAATTATAGCTCTTCGCTTAGCGTACGCCATGGTCTTCAGCTGCCTTAAGACACAAGCAGGCCAGGTGTTTATTGAAATCAGTTAGGGGCTATGTGGTGCAATGCAAGATGGGGGTAATATTTTCCCAAAATGAGGGGCTGTTTTTATGTGCATTAAAGCAGTTTAGAGGGAACATCAGATTGTACCCAGGATCTGGAACCTGGTGCCTAAAAAGAGAGCAGGGCACAACAAGGTTGGAACATTAAACGCAAGGAAGAGTAGACCTGCCAAGGGTATTTAGAGGAGGTTGGCTGCACTCGATGTCTGGGAAGATTCGTGACATGTCCGGTCTAACTGGTTTTGGGTAGACTTAGCGCACTGTCTCAATTTGCTCACAAGAAAGTGTCACTCGTAGTCGCTGAAATGTCGCTCATAATTACACTGAAATTATGAACATGTCACACATAGCAATCTCAAACCTTGGAAGCTATGTTAAAGTCCAGCATACATCAACAAACTCATAACCTTCCACTAACTGACCAGACACCTATCATCTGCCTCCCAGTCCCTCTTCCTCGCAGACACCCCCCAGATTCGCCAAAGCAACAGCTATGGATGCTCCTTCTCTCGCCTGACACCAAAAGCTTGTAATGACCTTCCCCTGCACATCAGGACCACCCCATCACTCTGGGAATTCAGGAAATGACTCAAGACCTGACTGTATGAATGAACAGATCACCACGAAGCAGCTAGCAAGTCCAGTGCCTTGACACTCTCAAGGGTGATTTGTAGTGCTTTATAAATCATTGGTTGATTGATTGAATCTCTCTCAGGCGAGCAGTCTGTCATCCTACCCTTGGCTAAAGGCTGGCCAGCAGGCTTGCTAATGCGTCACCTACACATGAGCCTGGACAAAAACCACCCCACCCGTCTCCTCCCTGCCAAGGCAAATCTGAGCGGGGCTGTAGATTCGCTCACTGTACTAGAGAAAGATCCATACACTCCAGTACTGCCCCAGTGCCTGCCCTTGAAGGCAGGAACACACACACCTTTAGAGAGAGCTCCAGTTTTAGAAAAGGTCCTGGCTAAAAACATGGTGGAGGTTCTCCTTTTATGTAAACTATGAAAACATGGACTCACCCAGGATTTTGTGAATTGAAGCAAACCTCAGAGGCAGCGGGATGGATAGAGGGAGGATGCAGAGAGCTAGGGATCTCAAATGAAGGGGAAGAATGTATTACATTCAAAGAAGCCAGAAATAGTTTGCTGATTGGTCTGGGTCGATTATCAATGTTTGCTAAAATGACTCTGGCAACATAAAAATGTTGGGGTGGTTTTTCGCAATACCCCACAGAATCATTCACAGTGGATGCCATTGTGGGACTTCAGGATGGGGAAAGACATATCTCTTTAATTTAAAAAGCAATACTGCAAGACCTGGTGCATGAACTCCTGAAAATAAAACCAGGATGGGAACAGCATATCAATTGTCTGTTCACTGACCCATAGAGGAATAGGGTACGGGAGTATCATAAATGGGTGCCAATGGATACTAGGATTCCCCTGATACACTTAAAAATATTATATCTGGCCTTCCTTACCCTTCGAATGATTTAGCATGATTTACCCAGCACAGGAGGGTGACTCTCCTAGATGCCACCATTTTGCAGCAGACTTTTTTGGTATGGTTATGCCCTGTGGTTGGCGACTGTTGGAGCCGGGTGATAACTGCCTTGACGACGATACTATTGATGAACGCTGATTGATCTCTGACACAGTGTATACTGAGCTTACACCCCAAAACCTAAAAAGAGTCAAATTTGCCATACAATTATCTCTTTTAATCAATCAACCAGTAGATTTGTAGAGAGCGCTACTTGTTACCTGTGATGGTATCCAGGAGCTTGTGTTGCTAGCCAAACTAAGAATAATGATACACTGGATGAAGCTGCAGGGTCCCTCATTATAGTTGTGATATAAAGATTACCGTGATTAGTTACTAGCTGACTAGCCAGCTTAGAAATGTCTAATAAGATAGGTTGTAAGACAATGGCTTTTCTCTGCTATTACGTCACTATATTGGGTTTTCTTCAGTTTCAAAGAAATAAGTTTATCGAAAGAAATTGAATAAACATCAATACTTCGTACAATTAAACATAAAAAATTACATAGGAAATAACACAAGCATTAGATATTCTGTTTAGGAGAGAGAAACAAAATACTTTAAGAAATACAAAGAGCTGGTTCCTGGAAGTCTTAATCAAAGAAGAAGGACTTGATAAACTAGAGAGATGTAATCTTATGAATAATACAGAAATAACGTATTAAACAATGTCATTCTCAATGTAAGGGAAGTCAGGGAGGCGGAACAACTTCTTGTACCAAGGGACTGGGAGCGAAGGATATTTTTGCACTAATATCTAAAAACTGTGTGACATGAGACCATAGTTGTAGACGTTTCTTAGCAAGGAAATAGGATATACTAAAGTGGTATCCAAACTATCATTATGACAAACAGCATACCACCAAGTTAAATATGATAGTTTAGATGTATCCTTCCAATTCTTTGTTATCTGTTGAAAAGCACTGATATTATTTTTGTGACAATTCTATTTGCTATTTTATGATGCTCTGTACCGGTGTACCTCCTTCAAGAGTATTGCAATAATTTGTTCTTCCTCTACGTCAATGGTATGAATTGAATAGAAATATATTCTTTAAAATGGTCCTGCATTCATCCAGGACCCAATAACTTTAGGCCCACATGGGACTGTGCAGAGACTTAGAACTATATTATTATTATTATTCTAGATTGGAACAGTGGTGCACGAGTCTCTTCAAAAATTAATGCTTTTTCTAAGTGAAAAGAACAGCTCTGATAAATAATTTAAAGTAGCAATACAAAAAAATGTAACTATGAAATGTAATAAGTCTATCCCTGTATGTTTTAGTTTAGAAATAAACTTAAATTATGTTCTATGGAAAATTGGCTCTTGTAGAAAAGCGGTGTCTTGTCAGTTTCTTTACTTGTAAAACTGACAAGACACAATTCAGAATGTGGGTCGTGGTCAAGGTTTTGGCAGTGCTGCTAGCCCTCTGCCCACTCTGCCATGTGAAACCCTTCTACTGCACTTCCTGCGCTCGAATGTAATTGCTGCACTGAAGGCTGGCTGGCCAAGCAAGCGGTGGAGCACTTGCAACATCAGCAATTGGTCTTTGTTGCTTCAAAGTAGCAGAACAATTTAGGTGGGAGTTGTCTACCCTGGGGCATCTTCTGAATATCTGTCAGCTAACCAGCTACCCCAGCATCCATCCCCCTCCATTCAATGGGAAGTAGCACAACGTGTCCGCCGGCTGCAAGAGGAGTGAGCTTTACAGCAGTCGAATGCTTGGCATTGGCCATTCGCACTGACTGACGTGCAAGTGGGCTACAGGAGTGAGTGAAATGGGACTGCAAGGCAGAGGCACGATGAACCAGCTCAGGGTGTGCACTCAGTGCTGAGCCCCGCAGGACTGTGCACATTGGGGCCATCTTACACAGTAAATATTTTATATCCTTTTGTCATAGCAATTTCACCTGTGCCACACAGGGGGCCCTTACAGTTATCCTCACATGCTTGGTCGCGGGGTAAACACAAGACAAATTATAAAGGTTTATCCCAGCTAGGTGAGAGAGTCAAGTCTGGACTTCCGGAGGGGCGGATAGGGACCGCCTCTGCCATTTACAGTAACAAGTTCTCTGGTCCTTAATTTGCCAGGGTGGTTGTGTCTGGTGCGCTGCACCGTCCCTCGAGTGGCAGCTAAGTAATACTGCCTGGCTTTCTGAGAGGACACTACAACAAGCACGGAGTAAGGCAAGGACACTGTTGACTTTTGCCTTTGGATTTACGCTAGGTTTAATTCTGGTGCCCAGAGTATTTTGACACTTGTTAGCACGTTCCAGCCAGACAGGTTTGTGGCTTTTCAGGAGGGCCTGCAATTGTTTGTCTGGGTTTTACTGATAAGGTACAGATGTGGGCAGGTAACAACAGTCTAATTCGAACTGCAGGGATTTACACGCAGTGGAGGGTCCTGGGCTAGGTGCACTGGTAATCGTGCAACTTTAGACAGTTTAGTTTGTGGTTATTCAGGTTCTAAGGAGGGGAGATCTTAGGCAGTTTATACATGCAGCGAAGTGCGTGCTGGGAAAGTATTGGTGTCCCAAGCTGCACAACCTGGTATAGGCATTTGGGTAAGGCGCTTGCCAATAGCCACCGTGGGTCCAGCGAGTGCCCAAACAGGGCGACATGGGCTGCTCGCTCAGGCAGGCGAGTTCGGCAGGGGCGTCTCTAAGCTGCAGCCAGGCAGGGGGCTTGTCCCAAGTATGGTGAGAATATCGTGGGTGGCAGGCATGCACCAAGAGATGGATCCTCGAGACCGTCCAGGACAGACAACAACTCCAACCCTTTTTCCCGGCATTGGCTAAAGCTACCAGATAGTTCATGGGTTGGGGTGCAAGACACTGAGGGGACCATGGGGTCAGAACATCTTGGCTATAAAGATGAAGAAGGAGTGTTCAGTGTTCACCTGCGCGAGACGGGGCAAGTTATTGTCATGCCTGACCCCCCCTCTTCTCACGGCTACTATGCAAGGACACCAGTTCTTAGGTCACATATCCCTTGGCAGGATAGTCACCAAAGGGAGGGGGATCCGCCTTTGCTGACCTTGCCAGGACAGGGATAGCCATCCTCTCTATCTGAGCAGGTGGAGGAGATAAAGGTTAGAAACTCAGACTGTGGAGTCTGGGCCTAGAAACCCCTCGCTAGACTAGGGGGGCATCAGGCTGGAAGGTGTCTTTAAGGGACGGGCAAGGGCATTACAGGGCTGTAACGCGCGACACAGCATTTGCGTTACACGGATGGGCCCCAGTGGATACACCAAAAAGCTGAAGCGAAACATGGGGCACACATTGTGCAGTTCTACACCGCTTAGGTGTAGGTATCAGGGTCACAGGTGGATTCACCAGTATAATCATGGCACGATTCTTGCTGGTTATGGGAGTGGCCCTAGAAACAGTAGGGTGTAAGTAGGAATACCGGCCTTGGTGGGGGGCCCTGGCTGCGACGGTCGCCACACCCAGGGCTTTGGCAGAGTTACATGGCGATCCAGAGGCGAAAAAGTACTCAGGGGTACCCTCTTCAGGAGCACAAAGGATGCTGAGGCCTAATATCCCCAGGAAGTCTGTGCGGTGGACCCTGGGGTGCAACGGCGCCCCGTTATCCTATGGGCGGTTGGAAACCTGTACAACCGGGGGTCGCTTGAACGCTCTGCCCCTCGTAGGGGGGGGTGTGAGCAAAAGGGTGGACCGATGGTTCACCGGAAGTGGGAGTGGCTACCCACTCCCCACAACCGCTAAGCACCGATTGGCTAAGGCCACGGTGCAAGTTTGGCTCATCAGGTGGTAGGCCGCGAGGGGAGGCTTGCCTTTGGATCGCCTGTAAGATAACCCACCTTGTTGGCATATTGTTATGCTAATAAACCTGCAGCAAATTTTTCCCAACAAAAAAAGTTGTCTTGTCTGCTTATTTCATGCTGCATGTATGTTGCTGCGGGAGGGATGGTCAGTGTGCCGATATTGGCACTATGGGACTGCAAGGCAGAGGCACGATGAACCAGCCCAGGGTGTGCACTCAGTGCTGAGCCCCACAGGACTGTGCACATTGGGGCCATCTTACACAGGGGAGCGAGGGCTGGATTGTGAAGAAGAAAAGGCAACAATGTCAAAAGAGAGGCCATTTTGAAAGGTTGCTCCACATGCCAACTACAGCCACGAACACGGTCTGGTGATTATAACTGCAAGGGAGCAGCAATGACTGCTGATCAAATTGGGCAATTTAGTAGAACACTTGGCTTTTTCAGCAATGACACTCATTTTATTTTGTGGGTTCGTCAGAATGTACTTCTAAACCAGGCAGAGTCTGGCTGCTCCCTTGGAACCAGGGCTTTCAGAGGTGCCTTCTGCTGACCATGTAATGGCACTCTGGATGATAAACGCCATCACATTGAGTGGGTCCAAATTTGGAACAGTTAACTGGCGACATTTTACTGAAGATGTGTTGATGACAGCCCGTGGGTATATATTACATTAGCTGGCCGAAGGTGCCTCCATTTTGCACTAATCAAAATAAGGAAAAAGATACCATGCCAGAATAGAAGGAAGTAGTGAGCAGTTATTGGAAAGTTGGCTATTTGATTTCTTATATTCAGACGCCTTTGTGTTGCAAAAAATGTGTACAAATAATAAGGATGTAAGAGAAAAGAATCTCACAGGCATAAAACACAAGTGAGAACAGCTTTATGGTCAGACCGCTACCCTGGGTGTATAAAGTGGTGGTGGTGGGAGGCGGGAGGTGTGTGGTGTGAGGTGTGAGCATGTGATCTGATTTTGTCGTCCAGCTAATAAAGAGGTAAACATGCTGGTCCTGGAATAAATATATTGGTAGGTGAAAACAATCCACATTATTTCCTTAATAGCTCTGAATTGAGACAGTTAATGCATGAAATAACATAGAGCAGTAGTCACAGGGCCAGCTTTAGGGCAGTGCGACTGGTGCGGCCGCACTGGGTGCTGACCTGTGGAGGGGGGGGGGGCACTGTGTTTAGCAATAATGTATGACTGGACAGATGGAGGGCACCTTTGCCTGGTGGAAGTGAGAGTATCCAAGGAGGCGGTCATGGGGGGGGGCGCCAAAAATGATTGTCGCGCCAGGCTCCGCCAGTGCTACAGCCGGCCCTGAGTAGACATGAAGTAGAGGATCTCAAACCACAAGCACAGCTTTTATTTCATAACGGACGGGATTTGCTGTGGTTTGAGGAGAACAGAGAGATTCATGGGGAAAGAGGGTGTTGTGGCTTACGAGAGGCCTTCATGTTTGTCTGGTGTTATTTTACTTTCTGAGGAAGGAGCGGTCCCCTGTTATCTTAAGAAAGAATAAGCATTGCATACTTTACACTTTGCGTGAAGGTTTAATAAAAAACTTTTTAAAAGTTGCGAGTCGCCAGACTTCTCAAACGTGCAACGTCACACACCCTTCCGCCCTCCATCCTTGGGCTATCCTTTGCAGCCCTAGAAACATAAGGTGCTGTCAGCCACAAGGCTGAAGGGCAGCTGAGGTGGACATGATCTCCACAGGGTTTTTGTGGAGTAACTGTTACTACTGTTCTGACACTACAGGGCAGATTTACTAATGCTTCACGCAGCACAGCTACCGTGAAGCGTTTGTTTGTTTGTTCGTTTACACCATACCCAGCACCTACATTTGGAGGGTGTACTATTTAGCCAATGCATCACGTCCTTTTCACGTAAGTCAGCAGACATCATTATTATCCAGCATCCAGTGCATCGTACGACAGAGAGAAAGTCAGTGAAAGGGTAATAAGAAACACCCTAATTTGTAACTATAACTAGACGATGCACAATCTCAACCTTAACATTGCTTTCTCCATTAGTTTTAATCATCTAACATCAGACACCCCACCCCCACCCATGGCAGTCCATCCTCTCACACCGTGAAGACCACCTTCAGGATCATAGCTACTGGCTAATTTCTGCCTGGTTGCTAGGTGCAGTACTGCACTCAGAGTGGGCGTGAACGCCCAGAAGATGACAACTATTCATCATCTGCCTTGCGCATCACTTGCCTTTAAAGACACACCATACCTCAATATCTGATTATTCGTCTTGTCATTGTAACTCAATTCTGTATTTTAAACTCCCTCCAATAAAAATGTGATTTTCGCAATTATTGTTTGAATTAACTAGGCCTGGGTGGTAAATTCCGTTCTGCTCGCGGAATTTGGGTAATTTGGATAATTTCACATTCCGCGGAGAACGCAGAATTGCCAAAAATTCCACGATCCACTGAATTTTTTACTTGTTCGCGCTTTCAAAATGCGTGTTTGCGAGATATTTCCCCCCAAGCACGCAAACAGTGTTTGCGAACAGGAAAAAAGCATCGCGAACAGGGGGAACAAGCAATTCCGCATGTTTGCTGAACTTTTGCGTGCTTGTGGAGATTTTTTACCGTTTCTCTGAGCTTTGCGTAGCGCGACTACGCAAATTTCGGCCACCCCTAGAATTGACTAGCTGGACAATTTGAAAACAATACAGAGAATACGGTAGAGTATAGACAAAATGAAATCAGGAATGACCCCTAAGGGTCATCATGCTCTGGACTCAGGTGGTTAGCTTAAGGATAAATATGACTGCATTATTTTGAGATTAGGAACTTTCAGGGAATGAACTCTAGCAATTTTTTAAATCTGAAAAACATATACTTTTATGCATAGTTGCCAACTGTGTTACTTGTTTCAAGTCAACTCATACATAACCGCTCAACATTGGAGAATTTGATAGAAATGTCCATTTCAATTTTCAATTATCCTTTTCAAGGGAACCATTTCACTGTATTGCAATTTTTTTTTACTTTAGATACTGCTTTGTTTAGCTTTCAGGTGGTGGAGGTAAACAGACCCGGATGGATTTGGCGCAAGAACCTGTCACCTTAGGGACCATCTCTACTAAAAGCCCATTGAGTTGCAGATTCAAACTCAAGAATGCACACACTCCGTCCCGAGGCGCCTCCAAAACTAACTCCAAATAGGTAAAAACTATAAAGTGATCTCATGTGAGCAACAAGATCAGGGGTGATTTCAAAGTTGAGACAGTTTTGTCTTTTCCTTCTAATTTAAACTTTAAGAACCAGAACAGGAAATTGATCTGAGCTTTTGTCTTACTGCACCTTACAATTTCTGTGGGTACTGGATACCACAGCCCTGTGCGTCTGGTTTGATACAGTGTCATCCAAACTATGACACCGGTCCCGTTGCAGGGATTGTGCATTTCATTAAGGACACATGGATGAGAAAAATTCAACTTCGATGTCTTTTTTTCCGAACATCATTTTCAATCATGACACTTGATGTAACTCAACTGTGGCTTCGCATTCTCCGGCTCCTAGTCCTGGACTGTGCCGTCAAATTGTGCATCTGTAACATGGTCTAGTTCTGTGTTTGTATATTCTATATTTTGCTCTATTATTTGTTACTTTTCGTATATACGCGCCCAACTTTTTACTGCACTTTACCCTACTTGATTGTTAATCTAGTGTTGGAGCATCTTGCAAACTGTCCTTATGCATGACCTTGTTACAAGCAAAGCACTCTCATACCCTCAGGGCCCAGTGCTCACTATATAATGCTACAAATAACAAAATAAAATACATTTTCCTGACTCACAACCATCTATTAGACATAAAATGTAAGAACAGTGCAGGTACTATCATAAATGTATTGGGATGTACAACTAAGAATTGTGAAGTGAAAGCTTTGTGGTAAAACCTTGCATTGGCAACACTGCAGCGGCACGCAGTGTGTCAAACGTGGCGTTTAGGAACACTCACATTGGTTGTTGTTGGGAGGAATCCACACATTTGCAAACAATGAACACAGTTTGGCCATGGGACTGCATGAAAATCTTTCCAGCTTTCTTGCCTCTGTAAGTGTTTGCACTCAAGTAGTGTGCTGGAGGGGGGGAGGGGGTAGTAGTGCAGTTTACTGTACCTCGTCCAATAGCCCCCATTACATCACTCACACAGCTTCTGTACAAGATACCCTCCCATCCCTCTCACTGACTTGGGAACTGCAAATTTGGAAAATGTCGACTTTTTATCTTACCAGTTGCTCGAAGGAAGTGGAGTAGATGTCAGTGCCTCTGGCCCGACCCCTGGGCTCCGCAGAGAGATTACCCAAATCGGATCCACTGCTGAAGGCCCTTGTAAGGAAAGCAAAGCGTTCCTCGCTTCGAAGTGAAACTCCAAGGATCTTCAATCAGTCAAGCCTGGCCGGCGCGTGCCGTTACCTGCAGCAGCACAGGCAGTGTATGTGAAAGAGCACAAAAAAGGAAGAGAAGCTGTGGTTTGAAGATTTGCTGCAGGGCACACATGATGTTGCAGCTTCGTCACTCGGAAAAAAACTTGTGTTTGGGGGGCCGGAAGTGCGAGCCAAGAGAAGGCTGCATTCTTCAGGCTCGCTGCGGATCACTTATCTGGCCGGGCGTGATGCTACAAGCGGCAGAATTCGACGCCGGCTCGGCCCGGGCTTGCACGTTCGCTTGTAGCATGCCACCACACCCACAGCAGGGGCGAGCGCCTTTATGAATGGGAGGCAAGTTGCAAGAGGTGCTGTTTTATCTAGTAGAGTAGACTGACATTTCCTTACAGGAGCCTGTAGACTGTCACAGCAATTATGTAATTCTTTGGCCGCATAATTATGAATTCAACGCAGGTGCCACAAAGCTCACCATCTGCAAAAAAAAACATAGGGGCATATTTACAAACCCATGCGCCGCCGGTGCATCACGTTGCGTGACGCACCGGTGGCGCAGCCTGCTAAGGGATATTTACAAGCACAGGTAAAGTCACCCTGCGTGACTTAACCTGTGCTTGTATATATCGCCCCTGTTCACGCAGCACTTTGCGTGATAGGGGCGGGACATGGGTGTTGCTGTGGGTGTTCCCATGCAACAACCAAGTCCACTGATGCATTTCCAGATTTACGAGAAATCGTAAACATTCTACAGCACGTATTGAAAGAGGAAAATGCCAGCAGTGATTGCTTTTGTGCAGGAAGGGGCCCCTTCCTTCAAAAAAGCAATCTTCCCATGGCGAAGGCATCCTTACACCATGGTGCAAGGGTGCCTGCCCAACTCATGGCAGCTGTTTCTGCGCCAGCGCTGGTGAGAGCACAGGAATGCGACATATCATTGTAGACATGTCGCATTCCTGTGCTCTGAAAGTGCTGCAGCGTGGCACAGCCAAAAGGCTTGCGGTGCCGCAGCGTGGCACAGCCAAAAGGCTTGCGCTGCCGCGCTGTGGCACTTTCTTGTAGATCTGCCGCATAGTTTCTAGCACAAAGTGATAAAAAGTTATTGGAATAGAAAGCGCCACACTGCCACACTGTTTGTAAAAGGTTCATTTGTGACCTTTCAATTACTGATTGTTGACTTCTTTGGGTGTTAAACCTTTACTAATGAGGTGCAATCGTTGCCAGTCAGTATTATTGTGAGTTAACATACAGAAATAATGCTGCTATAGAATTTAGCAAATTATCAGCATAATTTGTATTTTTCTTGCCGCATAATTCGGTACTCCATTGCCACATAATTCCAGTGGCCCTGCCCATAGATAATATCGATTTACAGCTATATCTAGGATCTGAAAACAGCGTGAAAACCTAGATGGATCAAGCCTCTCACATTAGCCAAGTTTATAGCCTTTGAAAACCCTGTGGAGTGTGATAGGAATGGACGTGTGGGGAGGAATAGATGAACTTTGGGAGTTATAGCTGTCTGTCATGTATATATTGAGCACTAATTTTGTTTCACTTTTTTTGGGGTGTTCAGATGTGGATAGATGCATGAATCTACTCTAATCATTGGATGTTGTAAAATTAAATAAACATGAATTGTAGCTATGTCTAAAATAATTCGTAATGTGCATTCATGGTGAAACTAAATCACAAATATGGTGGCCTTGAACACTGAGAGTATGGTGAAAATGTGCTAAATTGTTTCTAACCAAGGTACGAGATAAGAGATGATCTTCTTGATAAAACAATTGAGTTTTAGACACAGGAAGAATAATCATGAACAGTGTAAGTAGGTACCCCCACCCCTCTCTCTATTGAGTGGGGTTCCCCTCTTGTGGATGGTGTGAACACACTAACCTGCAGCTACACCAGCCTAACATAGAACATCAACTATGAAAAGGTAGTCTTTGAAGACCCTTTTTCTCATCACTGGACATAACACCAATCTAGCGGCTGTGAGCATAGAAGCACTTTGCAAGAGCATTTATAGATTGAGTCTACCAGATAGTGCGTGCACTGTCTGTTGCGAGGTGTTGTATCTGACATCCTTGGCCTGGTTTCCCCCCAGCTTTTTGCCTTCCATCCTCCTGTTTTTGCTAGCTTTAGGACTCTGCACACTTCACCAGGGCTAACCAGTGCTAAATTGCCGGTGCTCTCTTATTTAAATATAATAACAATGACTTACACCCAATTGGTCAATTTAAGTTACCTGTAAGTCCCTGGCAAAGAGGTAGATCATGTACCCATGACCTGTAAATTAATACTACTAGTGAGCTTGCAGTATTGATTGTGCCACCAACTTAAGTAGCCCTTTCAACATGTCTCAGGCCTGTCATTGCAGCCTGTGTGTACAGTTTAAACTGCCATTTCGACCTAACAAAATACATATTTTGCCAAGCGTAAACCTTACTTTTAAATACATATTAGTCACCCCTACTGTAGGCCTTAAACAGCCCAGATGGCAGGGTTCCGGGTATTTAAAAAGTTGAACATGTACATTTAACTTTTACATGTCCTGGTAGTGAAAGACTCTTAAATGAGTTTCCCACTACTCCAAGGCCTACCTCTTCCATGGGCTAAGGTTGGGTTACCTTATTACATTTAGTAAGTGCTAACCTTTAACTGGGAGCAGGTAGGGATATTGAATTTGGTATCCAAGGAACTGTATTTTGAAACACTCTTTAATAGTAGACTTGGATTTTAAGTCACAATTCTGAAAATGCCACTCTTAGAAAGTTGACACGTTCTTTTTCTAACTATTTTGTGCGTTCATGCAAGCTGTATCCTGGGTCACATGCCTAGGTGTAGCTGTCAGTTGGTTTTGTTTATTGCTCCCAGACAGCGAGAAAAAGGGGGAATAGGTTTTGGCTTGAAGGACCATCTCTGACTTGATGAGAGGAAGAGCCATCACCTCCCACACTTGCACATCACAATGGCTCTGCCTTAGCACACTCACAAAAAGTTTGAAATTAGTCTTTTGGGACCCCAGACCAGCAGGCTCCAGGGCAGGGAGACAGGAAATCCAAGCATCTCTCTGTGTGGACATTTCCAGAACCTTCTCCTACTCCAAAGTGAGCACCAGCTATAAATAATGGACACTCAGACCCTGCTCTTCAATACACCCCTGGATCTGTGGAAGACTCAGAAAGACTGCTATTCTGTTGCCCTGCTACGGCAGTGAAAAGGACTAGACCTGCATCTTGAACCCAGGACCACCAGAGTGACTCCAAGGGCAAGTTGGCTGGCCTCCTGATCAGAGCCTCAGGCACAGAGGAGTCTCCAACCACCTTGAACCCAACATCTGGACTCAGTCTGCTGTGAGACCTACCCCCCAAGAAGTACTATCCCAGCCTTGGAAGTGGTCCTAAAAATGCTCTTCCAACCCAGCTGTGGTCCTGTGGGCAGAACTGACGCAGTGTGACGCATATCCTCCCAGCTCAGTTTCAGAACCACAGTGGCATGATGCATCCCGGTTACTCGACCTCACATCGCAGCCCGCAGTGTTATAAAAACCGCTGCTGCGTGATGCATCCTTGACTCAGGTCTTCACATCACAAGCCCCTCGTTGACCCCATTGTCAAGAATGAATCAGCACCTCGCATCACAGCCCTGCAGCTTCTTCAGAAACACCGGTGCGCAACGCATCTTTGATGCAGGACTTTGCATCACAAGCCTCTCGTCAACAGCATCCTCGACAATGACGCAGAACTCCCCATCGATGACCCGCAGCTTCCTTGAAACCGCCGCTATGCAACAAATCCTCAACGCAGGATCTCTCAACACTCTACAAACCAGAATTTAATGTACTTTGTTCAGCGGGCCTAAGTTGTTTCCTGTAGTCCACCTGTGCTCCATCGCAGTCAGCCTGAACTTGTGACTTTGCCTTAATCCAGTGCAACTAGATAACAACAGTTGCTGCTTTGTCCATCTTGGCACTATTTTTACATAAACCTTTAAAATTGCATATCGTACATTTTATGGATTGGATTTCTGTTTTTTGATCTAAAAAATGTATTACATTTTACTCTATTGATCTGAATTAGTGTTGGATTTTTCTTGTGTTGTCTTTCCCCTTTATTACAGTATAAATAATTTACATTTTGCCTCTTAGTTAAGCCTTACTGCTTTTGTGCCAAGATACCAGAGGGTTGAGTACAGGTTAATTTGGGGTTTGCTTGTGTCTGTAGCGCTAGTCAAAAGCAACAGGGGTATACCCAAATGACCCTTAAATACCTGGAGATAGAACGTAATTATAAGCAAAAACGAATGGTATAAAGGAATAAATACAAAACAGTTATTCGGTAGAGTACATTTAATTTACCCTCACCGCATTTGTTATTCACAATGAATATATCAGACAAAGTTATCTCCTACATGGACAAAAGCAACTAATCAATAAAATACACAAAAAAGGACATATATTACACCATCCTGTACATAAACATAAACAACATATATATATATATAACAAGATAACCCTACAAATAAGTCTTTACTAGTGTCTTCCATACAATTCTGGACAGACCACTAAGAGGTAGTCCAGGTGACACACTTCAAAGTTAGTCAACTGATCAATTTTTTCAGTGTGACACCCTATAATTTTAAAGCATCACTACAATTCTATAGTGTTGTCAACGTGACCACGTTTCAGCCTATCATCTTCTTAGGCCTCCTCAGGACAGGGTTAATACATTAATCTGTAGAGCAACTGATTAGTACAGGCTCACGAGGTCCTTCACACCTTGCACCACAAAAGTGTCTAAATGCTCTACTGGAACTAAGACGTCACAGCCCAAGATTCTTCTTCATTAAGTTAAGCTTCGTGGGCGAGCTCCAAGTTATATCCTCCAAAAGGCGGCCACCCACCACGTGTATAATCACCTTCTAACTATGTGTGCGCCTGCATACAAGTCGGTCTTCCTCGATCTTGTCAAATGCTTTGTCCACAACCGCTCGAGCTCCGTATAGGTGTGCAGGAGGATAGCCTTGAAATGAACCATGCAGGGAGCAAAGTAGGAATTCAGACTGTATAGGCCAGGGCTCCTGGGGGGAAGGTAAAGCCGGTGGCGGTCGGGCCATAGCAGGATCCACAGAGCACGGTTTGGGAAATCTCCGAGCAGGCATACAGAAGAGTGTAAGGTCCATAGAACGTGGAATGTCTCTGAGCAGAGGACCCATGAGGCCTGATCTGTCCTGCCACCATGCCAACATAAAGCCATCTCAGCACAGTGAAGGAACGTCAGAACCACAAATTATAAGAAAGCCCCCCTCCCTTAAAACTGCCAACCTACCTCCCCCCCTCCCAGTGGTGGTAGCATCCCGATGGGTAAGATTAGTTGAATAGAGCTCTAATCACATTTGGAACAGATGGAGGGATCGAACACTAGGTGGGCACACCGCAGACCACTTACACATTTTTATGTTGGCAACAGGGATTCTTTCTTTAGATCCAGGGGGTTAGGTGATTTACTAGTATTTGTTCTTCTTATTTTGCCATCGCCTTTATTTTCTCTCTCTGCTACATGCAACCTCTTCATTTTTTATTTGACTCATTGTGCTACCTTCTTTTGCTGAAATTAAGCAACTTCCTATTGGCCAATCTACTTCTTGTTTGGATTTTGTGTACCCTGGCAACTTCATTGTTTTCATCAGTCTAAGTGATGTCTGTGTCCTTACCGGTCTTTCTGCTCACCAATTTATTCTGTTGAAAGATATGGGGCATATCGAAATAGGGTCAGTATTAACCCACCTACAAGCACATATAATACGGTGGATTTGTATTGTCCTCGCCTTCCATTAGGGTTTATAAAATTGGTACAGAGGATGTGATCCCTTGAGCCTGGGAAGGTGGTTGTTTTTTTGCTGTGTAGGGAGTTGATAGCTGAGTAGCACATGAGTCTCAGGAAGATGAGGAGGGGGTTGTATTACTATATTTCCTCTATCATTGTCGAATAGCCTCTCATTCTTTCTTAAACTATCCCACCACATAATTTTGTGCCAAGAGATGCAGAATTATTAAATTGCCATAAAATCACAAGACAGGAATCATCAATTTGTAACAAACATTACACATAGCTGTTTCCTGATAGTTGGAATACTGGTCTTCTGAACTGTGGAGTGCATTTGTACTTTGTTATGCCATCCATGCAGATATGTATAGAATGTTAGGTACATTTGTTAGGCGATATGAAAGTGTAATAAAGCGCCTCGTTCACTAGTGCCGTGATAATGAACTTTGTCTGTAATACCAAAGACAAGCTAAAAACAATGGACTTGAAAGCAGCCAGAGTGATTGCCCTTGGCTGAGGTTTATTCACATATTGATTCTAAGCATCACTCCTTGTACTATGCGACTCTCCCTAAGCTAGAGAGGAATGCCAGATGTGAGTCCGAGCTCACTGTGCCATAGATCCTAAACTCTACCTTAATGATTAGGCGCAACAAAGGGTGAAACTGGACCAGGGTTACTTGAGTTCCCAGTCAGTGGGATGTGGCCTAATAATTTGAACTTGGCTGAATGTAGGAAATCTGCATTTTATGCATGGTGACCCTGGGTTTTTCGCCTTTGATGGAACCTATATTTTTGCTGGCTTTAGAACTCTATGCAGTTTGTCTCTGCTAACCAGTAGTAAAATGTCTGTGCTCCCCCTTTAATCATGGTCAAATGGGCATATTCCTATTTGGTATGTTTAACTGATCTATAAATCCTTAGTATAGGGCACAAGGTGTACCTATGGTGGCTTGGAGGTTAAATGCTACTAGTCGACTGCAGCACCTATTGTGCCCTCCACTTCAGTGCAAATATGGATTCAGGACTTCCATTGTATCCTGGCTGCTGCTGTTTTAAACCTGCAACCGGACCTGTCAAAATGACCCTTTTTGATAGGGAAAAACCTCCTTGTTAAATATTAATACATCACCCCTATGTTAGCCTTGTACCCTACAAGTCAAGGCGCATGGTATTTAAAGGTGGGACATGTAGAAAATTAATATTACCAGGTCTCTACAGTGACAAGGCCCAAAAAGCTATTTTCACTGTTGCAGACCTGACTCTCTTTTGTAGAAAACATGAGTGTAGATCACAATACTGTATGTTGAGAATGGGACACGCTAAAAAAATATTGAAACATCTATTTTTAATAGTTATTAAAAATCCAATTCAATTTAGCAGCTGGATTTTTAATAAATAGTAAGGTCAAGTAATTTTTAAGAAAGTTACCTTTTCTATGCGTGAAGTTCCTGGAGGCTACTTGGCATCAGCTCTCTAACTTCTCCCAGCCTGTGATTAGCCTTGTATGGGTGGAAAAAAGGAGTGAAATTACTCTCAGGAGCAAACTATAGACTAGCCTGACTATGGCAATATTCCTACCCTAAACACTACAGAATATACAGGGTGAGTAGTAAGTAATATTTATTGTACAGTTAATAAAAACCATTACAAAAAACCAGCAGTGATAAAAACTGTTAAAAAAGAAGATATCTGTAGGCGCCTAGGTGTTAGTTCTTTTTATGAGTTTAAAAAAAACAGTTAAAAAGACAATAACTTCGCTTAAACAGTGCTGAGAATTAGAGTTTAAAAGACAAATAGAAAGTATTTCTTAGGGATGTATGATTGTCCGTCGATAAGGCATTGCTGCGATCCCTCGGGGTGGTTTCTTGTGGTTAAACTGTCCCCCTTTCCTTTTTCAAATGCGTTGCAGTCCACATTCCATTTCAGGAGGCATGACATTCTTTCTCCCCATATGCACGTGCCTTTTGGAGCTCTGTCCATATTTATACCAGTAAGTCAACTGTGCATCTGTGTGGACCGTGTGTTTTTAGCTACAAGATTGTGGAAAATACGGTTTCTTTGTCCATTTGATCTTTCTTTATGTTTATTCTGGCTTCTACAGCTTTGATATATTTTACCAGTCGAGAAGCCATTTAGACTTCATCACCTGAAAAGCAAGCCAGAACTGCTTGCCTACAGGACCTGATCCCTTTTTTGTTGAATAGTGGTTTCAGCAGGTTCCTGCGCTCTATTTGCAGTTCCTTGCAGATAGTAATGAGGTGTATGATGTTTTCCTCGTCATTCTCGCACAGGCGGCATTTTGCTTGTTTTGGAGGACGCAGACAAGGGGCCATATGGTCTGTGGAGGGCAATACTCCTAGCCGGTATTTTAGGAATAACTCTTTTGTGTTTTTTGGTGAAGCTGGTCAAAAGATACGTTTGTGGTACAAGTTTGTTGTAGGTGTGTACAGTTAGCCAGCCATGTGCTCGCTCCGTCAGTGAGGCTTTGTCCTGCAGGAGAGATTCTTTCCTGACAACGTTGTTTACTGCTTTTTTAAAGCCTGCCAGTTCCCTTGTAGATCCCACAGTTGTCGCGCCCCCAGTTGCTTTATTGCGTCCTCCAGAAAAAGCCTTGCTGGGCTATTATCTTTACTTTGAAGTTCTTTCCAGAGTAGTGAGTTAAGGGTATTTGCCTCTCCCCTACTGATTTTGTACCAACTTTTGAGGTAAACTCCCGTGCGTGCCAGCTCTTCTTTTACCAACCCAAATTCAAGTCGGATTTGCGCAGGTGAGGTGTACCGCGGAAGGCCAAGAATCATGCGCATTGCTCTTGTTATTGTTCTGTTTACTGTTTCGCGTCCCTTCTTCTCATTGCTTCACTTCCATAAGTAATGGATGGGATCAGTTTGGCTTGGATCAGCTTTATTAGTGGGGAGAGATTTGGCCCAGCAATCTTGTTTTTCAAATTTCTTAAAGATACAGCTGTCATTAGGCCTCTCTTTTTTATTTCCTCTCTTTGCGGTATAAAGCTGCCCCTGTGATCTATGGTTACTCCCAGATAACGATATTTGTTTGTAACATCCAATTTCTTTTCATCCATAAACCAGCTATTTGTTAAATTCTTTTTGCAATGGTTAAGGCACATGCCTTTTGTTTTGTCAATGCCACTAGTGGACTGCAGCACCTATTGTGCCCTCCACTTCAGTGGCAGTGCAGACATGGAATCAGGACTTCCATTGTATCCTGGTTGCTGCTATTTTAAACCTGCAACCTGGCCTGTCAAAATGACCCTTTTTGATAGGGGAAAACCTCCTTGTTAAATATTAATACATCACCCCTATGTTAGCCTTGTACCCTACAAGTCAAGGTGCATGGTATGTAAAGGTGGGACATGTAGAAAATTAATATTACCAGGTCTCTACAGTGACAAGGCCCAAAAAGCTATTTTTACTGATGCAGACCTGGCTCTCTTTTGTAGAAAACATGAGTGTAGATCACAATACTGTATATCGCGAATGGGACAAGCTAATCAAATATTGAAACATCTATTTTTAATAGTAATTAAAAATCCAATTCAATTGGTGGCCAGCAACAGCTCCGGCTAGCCGAAATCATCCGGCACGCTTTAATCAATCCAGTTGCTCTGAAAACCCCCACGCACGGAAGCGGAGAGACTCTGGACCCAAGCGGCCGCACCTGACACCTCCTGAAGGCCGGTAAAGGGGAGAGAAACCGCCGGAATAGCCAAGACGTCCAGAGCTGGACTCAAAATGGCGGCGCCCGTAGCAAAATGAAGAGGGACCCGGAGGCCGGGATGGGAGACTGCTCGGAGGAGACAGAGGAGACGGTCCCGCAGGGCCAGAATCTGGCGTAACAGTGAGTTAGCCCAGGTGACTGGCTGGGGAGCCGGGTCGGGTGCAGGGTCCGAGAAGCAGCGGACCGGAGGCGACGCGAGCAGGACTCCCCCCCCTCCCCCGCCCTGCAACACGCACTGGCCTAGAGGATAAGGCGGTCGGTAGACGCCAGTGGGCTGAGAGGGGACACAGGACGACTCTTGCCTCTGACGCCGGGGGTGATCTGAAGCCGGGGGGGTGCTGAGAAGAGGCCCTTCAGCTATACCCCGCAGCCGATAGACAGTGCGAGTGGAAGGCGACCCATGGAGAAGCACGACCTCAAGCAGCGGTAGCACACGGGTGGCGGCTAGGCCTAATAACGTCCTGGGCGTGGAAGAGGATGAGGAGCGAAAAGGCCGCGCAGTGAGGGCGCTCCCGCATACGCAGTCTGCTGCCACAGGGGGCCTGCGGAGCTGGGGACAGGCCCTGTGGAATTAGGCCACTGCGGAGCCGGCGCTGGGCCCGGAGGAGACCGAGGGTGGGCCGCACTGCCATCTGGATAGCTGGGAATTGCTGACCCGCCCAGGAGGGGCTGTGAAACGATTGTGCATACATAGCACGCCTTCCCTGCACCGGGTGGCGCTGACCGCGATACGGCCACGCCGGCCATCGCAGCCTAGTCTCAGCGCCGCGCGTAACCACCCGGGGGGAGCCCGCTGAGGCCTACAATCCTTGCCACCCAGGCCCGTACCTACCAGCGGACAGCATCCGACTTAGTGTCACCGGGCAGGCCGGCAGCGAGATGACGCGGTGGAGGGCCGGAGTGGTCGTCGGACCGTTGCAAGGCCCGTGGACCCTGTCCTCGCCCCCCTGCAGCAGAGGAGCCACACCGACATGGGGAAGAAGGATACAGTCCCGAAGGCCCCGAAACACGGCCCAATCGATACATTTGCGGTGGCACCACAAATCGGAGGTATGGAAGGAGCTGGGGCGAGCTCGGACACGGCCCTCCTGATGAGCGCGATACAGGCGTCTAGGGAAGATATCCAGGCCTCTAGAGCAGCCCTGGAGGTGAAGATAGGAGAAGTAGGAGTGGAGGTCAACTTGCTACAACAGGAGTTCCGAAACCTCACTGCGAGAGTCACCTCCGTTTTGTGGGATTTAGGGGAGGAATTGAAGGGACCAATATGGCGAAGTTCCTGCGCTCCTGGATGACCGAAACATTGCCTCAGGCGACATTCTCCAACTGCTTCATCATTGAGAGGGCGCACAGGGCACTTCTGGCCAAGCCTCTGGTGGGGTGCCGGCCACGACCGATTATCGCGAGGTTCCTCAACTTTGCCGACAGGGACCTAATTCTGAGAGAAGCCAGAAAACTGGGCGAGATAAGGGTCGAAAACTCACAAATAATGATCTTTCCTGATTATAGCCAGGAGGTGCAGAAGACGAGACGTTCATTTGACACGGTAAAGGCTAATCTCAGAGAACTAAAGATTCAATATATGCTCCTCTTCCCAGCTAAGCTTAAAGTAATATACAAGGAAAAGACTCACTTTTTCATACACCCGTCCATCGCCCAGGAGACGAGAGGAGGGAGAGCAAAACAAGACAATGGAGGGTTCAGCCGCAGGAAACCTCTGGGAGAGGGTGCAGTCCCAGAAGAGACGCAGACTACGGGGAACGAGGAAGACACAGACGACACCGTACCCCTCGCAGAAGAGGACCCTAAGGAGGCAACAGGACCCTGACTCTCCATAATGCGACACTCAAGCGGGATCTAGGTTTCATTCCCTTGCTGTGGAGGAACACACCGAGAGAGAGAGTGAGACAGGCGGGGACACGACGGGGGCGAGGAGGGAGAGGAACAGTCACTCCACCCGCTGGTAGCGGCCATCCATGAGCTGGAGAGCGAACCCGCCAAAGACAAGGCCCCATCACAGGGAGAGAGCAGTAACCTCAATACCTGAGCAGAAGAAATGCTGGATGGACGAGATGTCGGCTAGACCACATGACAGCACGCAAGTGAATCACACGCCACCTAATTTTTATTTGATATAGTGTTCTTTGTTTAGTTCCCCTTTAGTTAATTAGTTATGCCCTATTGTATAGTTTAACTTTGGCTATCCTAATCACATTTTAATTACAATAGTTATAATGCTCAGTTCACCCTTCCTTTCTTTTCTTTTCATTTCTGTTCAGATTTCAGCTCTATTTAGAGCAAGGAGGTAAAGGAGAATCCACCCAATAGCGGTAGACTTTGCATCTCCACCTCCAGCAGTCGGACCGTCCTATATAAGAGTATCCTCATTGGTTGTCGTCTCACTGATGGAGACCTCTTTGATTCCACCAGTAATCCACCAAGGTTCAGAGTTCACTTTACCATATATGGAAGTGAAGAGCCATACGACGTACAGCGTGCACATTGCCATGGAAAGTGGGGCGGATTCTGAGGATAAAGGTAATACATTGTTCTTAGCATGCTGGGAAATATACTAAAAATAAGTTAGTAAGACTACATATGATGATGTCATGTAGAGCTACTTCAGGGGTAAGTTTTTGGTGCACACATTTGGAAGCAGTAAATCCCATCATAGCTGGAATTTGACCCTAATTGCCTCCACTCCCCAAACCAGAAATAGCCTCTTGTATGAGGAAATGTGGCAGATTTACCACCACTAATGTAGTAAGGACTTAATTCTGCCAAAATGAGGAAGAGGATTATCGACCTGACAACCTGTTAAAATAACTGATGTTGTCTATTATTCAATTACACATTTTTATGTTGGCAACAGGGATTCTTTCTTTAGATCCAGGGTGTTAGGTGATATACTAGTATTTGTTCTTCTTCTTTTGCCATCGCCTTTATTTTCTCTCTGCTACATACAACCTCTTAAGTTTTTATTTGACTCATTGTGCTACCTTCTCTTGCTTCAATTAAGCAACTTCCTATTAGCCAATCTACTTCTAGTTTGGATTTTGTGTACCTTGGCAACTTCATTGTTTTCATCAGTCTAAGTGATGTCTGTGTCCTTACCGGTCTTTCTGCTCACCAATTTATTCTGTTGAAAGGTATGGGGCATATCGAAATAGGGTCAGTATTAACCCACCTACAAGCACATATAATACGGTGGATTTGTATTGTCCTCACCTTCCATTAGGGTTTATAAAATTGGTACAGAGGATGTGATCCCTTGAGCCTGGGAAGGTGGTTGTTATTTTGCTGTGTAGGGAGTTGATAGCTGAGTAGCATATGAGTCTCAGGAAGATGTGGAGGGGGTTGTATTACTATATTTCCTCTATCATTGTCGAATAGCCTCTCATTTTTTCTTAAACTATCCCACCACATAATTTTGTGCCAAGAGATGCAGAATTATTAAATTAAATTGCCATAAAATCACAAGACAGGAATCATCAATGTGTAACAAACATCAAACATCGCTGTTTCCTGATAGTTGGAATACTGGTCTTCTGAACTGTGGAGTGCATTTGTACTTTGTTATGCCATCCATGCAGATATGTATATAATGTTAGGTACATTTGTTAGGCGATATGAAAGTGTAATAAAGCGCCTCGTTCACTAGTACAGTGATAATGAACTTTGTCTGTAATACCAAAGACAGGCTAAAAACAATGGACTTGAAAGCAGCCAGAGTGATTGCCCGTGGCTGAGGTGTATTCACATATTGATTCTAAGCATCACTCCTTGTACTATGTGACTCTCCCTAAGCTAGCATCCACCGCATAGAGATAGAGGTCAACCAATTCCAATCCGACCTTATAGAATCTTGTGAATACCTTGGTCTTAACATAAGATCACCAAATAATCAAAACTACAACCTACATGCGTTCTACCACCCACCTGGAGATAACGCAAAGTTCACAGAGCATCTCATGGAGATCATAACTGCTAACTCTAACCCAGATGCTAACAACATATTCCTAGGTGACTTTAACCTCCACTGGGACGACGGCAATGACAAAATGGTTAAATCGATCAAAGACTTCCTCAAGGAGCTAAACCTCACTCAAATATGCACCCAACCCACTCACTCACAAGGAGCGACTTTAGACTGGATAATTTCAAGAAACAAAGAAATCTCAATTACCGCTATAGACCCGTGTGACTGGTCTGATCATCACGCTATAACTTTCTTGATACCTACAATGAAAAAGGGCAGGAAAATGCAACCGCGCAAGGTCAAAAAACTGATACGAGATACAAAAGAAGCCAATATTGAACTATTGGTTGAAAGATGTGAGAATGACCTGAAGCCTCGTAACAACTGGCAGAATGTAAATGAGCTGACTGATCACTACATAACCTCAATCGGTAATATAGTCAATGACACCTTGCCTCAAAAACTGAAAAGAGTCTCGGAAAAACCCCAAAATCCTTGGTTTAATGAGGCTTTGAACGAGGACAGGCGTAAACTGAGAATGGCTGAAAGGAAATGGAGACAACATCCCTCCTCCCCCGAACTGAAGGACCTCAGAAAAACAAGAAAACAATATAACTTAAAGATAACCAACGCCAAAAAAGAATTTATAAGGGCTGAACTGGACAATGCCACAAACAGACCTCGAAAACTCTTCGAGATCCTAAAACAACAGTCAAATAAACTAACTAAAACGGCCCAAGAGAACCCAAAAAATCCCATAAGTTGTGAGAAATTCTCCTCATTTTTCACGGACAAAACTAAACTGCTAGAAGCTGAGCTCACAAAATCAGCGGCTAACCTCACGACCCGTCCCTCATCTAAAAAGGAGACGAATGCGACAACAGAAGATCTTCTCACAAAAAATAAGGCAAGTTGGGACACATTTGAACTTTACAACCAGGATAAGATCGCTAAAACGCTAGCGAAACTTAGACCTAACAACCACTACCAAGACCCGCTACCGGCAAAATGTGTAAGAGAAATCAGCCACACTCTAGTTCCAATCTGGACTGAGATAATAAATGCCTCACTAGCGCAAGGGACCCTTCCTGACTGCCTAAAAACGGGACAGGTAGTTCCCATTATCAAAAAACCGACAGCTGATGCAACAGACCCGAATAACTATCGACCAGTGACTAACATCCCTTTACTGGCCAAACTTATTGAGAAATGTGTGCAAGGCCAACTGAGTCAACACATCGCTAAGTTCTCACTACTAGATGACTGCCAATCAGGTTTCAGAACAGGACACAGCACTGAAACTGCGATATTACATATCGTTGATGACGCTTTACAAGCCCTTGACCAAAATCATGCGTGCCTACTGATTCTACTAGACTTGTCATCAGCATTTGACACGGTAAATCATGAGATACTGATGACTAGACTACAAGACAGGATGGGTTTATCTGGAAACGTACTGAAGTGGTTTAACTCCTTCCTGCAGAACAGGACTCAGCTATTCCTGGTCAACGAAGCAATCTCCTCTCCGTGCCCTAACACAATAGGGGTCCCTCAAGGTTCAACGCTATCCCCAGATCTATTCAACATGTATGTAGAACCTCTTACAGAGATTCTTCGGAATTCACAGATCTCCTACCACATGTACGCAGACGACATGCAAATATATATGAAGATTGCCTGCAGTGATGACATTGACCTTATGAATGAAACTCTAAAGAGAGCATTGCATTGGCTAACAGCCAATCACCTGAAACTGAATGCCAATAAAACAGAATTCCTGTTAATATCACCAACAAGGAGTCATACAGAGGCAAAGGAATGGGCGAAATTGGTGACTGCGCTTAACTGCACCCCGACCCTAGTTAATTCAGCCAAATCACTAGGAATTACACTAGACAAGAACCTAGACATGAAAGAACACATCAATTCAATGGCCAAGGGCGCCCGCTTCCACTTGAACTATCTAAGGAAACTGAAACCTTTTATCTCTGAAGCAGATCTAAAACTTGCTATCCAATCGCTAGTTATCTCGAGGATCGAATATGGCTGCACTACGTTAGCTGGCCTACCGAAAACATCCACTGCACCACTAAAAGCCTGTCTCAACGCAGCGGCAAGACTCATCACAGGAACGAGGAAATTCGACCACATATCTCCTCACCTGAAGGCACTAAACTGGTTACCCTACGATGCTAGAATTAAAATGAAGATGGCCTGCATCACACATAAAGCGGTCCACCACAACATGCCGAGATATCTAGCCAAGAAAATTAAGATATCGGGAGGTAACAGATCAACTAGAAGCTCTAAAGAGTTGCTTTTGCGGCCGGCCTTCTTCCAGAAAAAAAAGACCTATGACCGAGCTTTTTCGGGAGCCGCCCCCAGAGTCTGGAATTCACTCCCTCCTTACATCAGGAAGATTCAAAATATCGCAGCATTTAAAAGGGAATTGAAAAGCCACATGATGAGTAAATACCCTACATAGAGATGCCCACAGACCAGTGGTATGAACATTTCTGCCAAAGAGGACTGGAGTCACCATGAACTATTGGAAGACCAATAAGACAAATGACTGATTCCACTCAAGCCTCGGCTTTACACTCTATTGCTACCTCATTATTAGGTGATATCTGCACTATGTCTCCCACCTGAAGATATTACCCCCACCTTAACCTGCTAATATTTAGGATCGATGCATCTAGCTAGACCCATTCTACTCTTATTGCTAATTACTGTGATATTGACCTGTTAATAATATACAATTCTACCTCATAGAACTTGACTGTATGACTATGACACAACCGAAACCATATGCACCCCTAACGCTAACTGCTCAGGCGTTAGGAATATATTTACCTAATCACCCTAGATAGCACATTACCTCCTACCTCCATATTTGTTTTGCTGCTATAACTGCTACTATAATGCAATTTATCTTCTATGTCAATGTGTAATCCCCTATCTAATCACCCTAGATAGCATACCGCCTTCTACCTCTATATATGTTTCGCTGCTATAACTGCTACTATAATGTCAATCTGTAATCCCATATGTTAAGCGCTCTGATACCCACGGGTCTTGTCCGCGCTATATAAAACACTATTAATAAATAAATAAATAAATGCCAGATGTGGTTCCGACCTCACTGTGTCATAGATCTTAAACTCTACCTTAATGATTAGGCGTAACAAAGGGTGAAACTGGACCAGGGTTACTTGAGTTCCCAGTCAGTGGGATGTGGCCTAATAGTTTGAACTTGGCTGAATATAGGAAATCTGCATTTTATGCATCTTATCTTAAGTGGAATTTGTAGAGCGCGCTGTCACCATAAGTTTCCTGGCGCTGAGAAAGTGTGAGAATTGTAGGGGGTGGACTAACCAGACTGGGTAAAGAGCTGAGTTTTCAGGAGTTTCCTGAAATTCAGTAAGGAGCCACTGGACTTAACTGAGAGAGGGATGTGGCCTAATAGTTTGAACTTGGCTGAATGTAGGAAATCTGCATTTTATGCATGGTGACCCTGGGTTTTTCGCCTTTGATGGAACCTATATTTTTGCTGGCTTTAGAACTCTATGCAGTTTGTCTCTGCTAACCAGTAGTAAAATGTCTGTGCCCCCCCTTTAAACATGGTCAAATGGGCATATTCCTATTTGGTATGTTTAACTGATCTATAAATCTCTAGTATATGGCACAAGGTACCTATGGTGGCTTGGAGGTTAAATGCTACTAGTGGACTGCAGCACCTATTGTGCCCTCCACTTCAGTGCAAACATGGATTCGGGACTTCCATTGTATCCTGGCTGCTGCTGTTTTAATGACTCAAACAACAAGAGAGTGTTAATACAAACAGACCATGCTAGCAAGGTTAGTACTCAATATCGCAGGTATGTTAGACAAGGCTATAAAAGATAGCTGGAAAGAATAGAGTGCACGTGTCAGAAAAACTAGCTAAAAGAACCCTCAGGCCCCAGTGGGACACTGGTAGCCGGTTGTCTTCATTGGGTCCCTTTTTATAGCTAGAGAAGTGAAAAGTGAATCTAAAAAGAGTACTCACTACTCCTCAACATAATTTAATAAGAGGGTAGCTCCAACTCTATTAAAAACAGTGATTAGAAAAACATTGTTTTTCTGGACTACTCTAGGTTGTGCAAATTTGAACCACAGAGTCCCTTTATAAAAGAAGTGTGAAGAAAATTAATTAGTAAAAAGAGGTGGTCAACATGTTTCTGCCAGGTAAGCAAATTCGCTCGGCATTCGTCAGGACCAGTATAAAAAAGAAACAACTCACTGCCCTGGGCACCCTAAAGTGTACAGAAGCAGAGAGTATGGTCATTTGCTAATACGACCTGTAATTTGTCGAAGCAGTTGGTAGAGAAATTTTTCAAATCCTAGAGGCCCCCTCTCTTGAGGTGGTACCACTCGATATTTTATTTACTGTTAAACTGCCCCATGGGCCAAAGCGGCAGGAGGAATCTTCACGTCTGGGCCATTCACTCCAGACGGCTCCCCGCTTGTTCACCTACGAACTGCCACATCCGCCGCCCGTAGCTACGTAGGTGAACAAGCGGGGGCCTCTAGGATTTGAAAAATTTCTCTACCAACTGCTTCGACAAATTACAGGTCGTATTAGCAAATGACCATACTCTCTGCTTCTGTACACTTTAGGGTGCCCAGGGCAGTGAGTTGTTTCTTTTTTATACTGGTCCTGACGAATGCCGAGCGAATTTGCTTACCTGGCAGAAACATGTTGACCACCTCTTTTTACTAATTAATTTTCTTCACACTTCTTTTATAAAGGGACTCTGTGGTTCAAATTTGCACAACCTAGAGTAGTCCAGAAAAACAATGTTTTTCTAATCACTGTTTTTAATAGAGTTGGAGCTACCCTCTTATTAAATTATGTTGAGGAGTAGTGAGTACTCTTTTTAGATTCACTTTTCACTTCTCTAGCTATAAAAAGGGACCCAATGAAGACAACCGGCTACCAGTGTCCCACTGGGGCCTGAGGGTTCTTTTAGCTAGTTTTTCTGACACGTGCACTCTATTCTTTCCAGCTATCTTTTATAGCCTTGTCTAACATACCTGCGATATTGAGTACTAACCTTGCTAGCATGGTCTGTTTGTATTAACACTCTCTTGTTGTTTGAGTCATTAATTCAGGGGTATGAGAGTGTTTACTTTTGACCCTTACTCTCTTATTGATGTTACTGCTGCTGTTTTAAACCTGCAACCTGACCTGTCAACATGACCCTTTTTGATAGGGAAAAACTTTTTAAATATTAATACATCACCCCTATGTTAGCCTTGTACCCTACAAGTCAAGGTGCATGGTAGTTAAAGGTGGGAGATGTAGAACATTAATATTACCAGGTGTCTACAGTGACAAGGCCCAAAAAGCTATTTTCACTGTTGCAGACCTTGCTCTCTTTTGTAGAAAACATGAGTGTAGATAACAATACTGTATGTCAAGAATGGGACACGCTAAAAAAATATTGAAACATCTATTTTAATAGTTATTAAAAATCCAATTCAATTTAGCAGCTGGATTTTTAACAAATAGTAAGGTCAAGTAATTTTTAAGAAAGTTACCTTTTCTATGTGTGAAGTTCCTGGAGGCTACTTGGCATCAGCTCTTTAACTTCTCCCAGCCTGTGATTAGCCTTGTATGGGTGGAAAAAAGGTGTGAAATGACTCTCAGGATGCACATGCCTTTTGGAGCTCTGTCCATATTTATACTTTTAAGTCAACTGTGCATCTGTGTGGACTGTGTGTTTTTAGCTACAAGATTGTGGAAAATACAGTTTCTTTGTCCATTTGATGTTTCTTTATGTTGATTCTGGCTTCTACAGCTTTGATATATTTTACCAGTCGAGAAGCCATTTGGACTTCGTCACCTGAAAAGCAAGCCAGGACTGCTTGCCTACAGGACCTGATCCCTTTTTTGTTGAATAGTGGTTTCAGCAGGTTCCTGCGCTCTATTTGCAGCTCCTTGCAGATAGTAATGAAGTGTATGATGTTTTCCTCGTCATTCCCGCACAGGCGGCATTTTGCTTGCTTTGGAGGACGCAGCCAAGGGGCCATTTGGTCTGCGGAGGGCAATACTCCTAGCCGGTATTTTAGGAATAACTCTTTTGTGTATTTTGGTGAAGCTGGTCAAAAGATACGTTTGTGGTACAAGTTTGTTGTAGGTGTGTGCAGTTATCCAGCCGTGTGCTTGCTCCGTCAGTGAGGATTTGTCCTGTATGAGAGATTCTTTCCTGACATGGTGGTTTACTGCTTTTTTAAAGCCTGCCAAGTTCCCTTGTAGATCCCACAGTTGTCGCGCCCCCAGTTGCTTTATTGCGTCCTCCAGAAAAAGCCTTGCTGTTGAAGAACCAGGCCTTTAAGGGCCTAGCGGCGCAGGACACGCCTAAATCTCGGAGTTCACCTGCTTTGTTGTACAGAGACAAGGAAAACTCTGTTAAGCGTAGACAACAGGATTTATTAGCTGCAGCTATGCACAGTGATCCTAGAAGCACACCAATGGTATGTTCTCAGGAGACAGCCCCTTTACTCCGGGGCTCACAATCTTTTATATTCTTTTACATCTGCATAAGAACACTCCCAATGGGCAATATTTAAACCAGTGGAAAGATATGTTTTTTGGGAAAAACAAGACGTCATATGACTAAATTATCCACCTCTAGGTCATGTTTTGACTATCCCCACAGGTGATTCAATAATGGTATCCCTGAGTTAATCAACAGTGGTAGACATGTTTGTGTATTGCAGAAAAGGCTAATTTGCAAGGTAGGATAAGGCGGGAAGAAGGATAATGAAAACCAACAGATGGTTTGAAACAAGGATTAGTGAGTCGAGACAAGAATACTGTAGGCCAACAGACAGTTTGGATGATGATTAGTGAGTCGGGCTGATTCCTGGAATTGACTTCACCTCAAGGATAGAGGTGTTAGTTGATACGTGGCAGTACGAAGGGCAAGAGTTCTCTGTTCACTGCGTTGCCGGAGTGAGGGTAACACAAAATGGCGGTGCAATACAACATTTAGTTGGAACTAAATTTCCTCAGACCCTCCTTTTGCCATTACGCAGGCAATATATAAACTCACATTAATTTGATTCTATTTCAATGGCCATAATGTCTTTAAGCTGTTGTTGCAACATCATTTGTATGTTTTCTGTAATCTGCGGAATAGGTCTTGGCACACACATGGTGACACAAAAGCCACAGATGGCGGGACCACATTGTAAGCAGAGCAGAATAATTTCAATGAAAGTCAATATCTTCCATCCCCTTGTGGACAGTAATCCCCAAAACCATCCCATCAGAGACCAACTTCCTCTGTCCTGATAGATGGACTCAGCAATGTGGTGTAGTTTAGAGATGGCCTGGCATACTGTAGGTGCGTTATCAGGTATGTAAACGCAACAGCTAGATCCGATCAATTTACAGACTCCACCACGATCTGCAAGAATGATGTCTAACACCATTCTGTTTTGTAATGTCATAAAGCGATCCGCCTGAAACTCGGCGGTGATATTACCCAGTGCTCCAACAGTTTAATTAATTGTTGCTTCAACTACTCGAATGAGATGCCTGATGTTTCTACTATTGGCCATAGGGCCCTAAAATGGGAGGAATCCTTTAAGGAAATCGCCTCCTTCTTGTCCTGCTGTGTCTTTTTGATTAAAGACATCTCTCTTGTACTTATTTCTATGATGTCCTTAAGGGGCGGTATATGTTGGAGGGAGGAGAAAAGTTATATAACAAGTTCCTTAGAAATCGGCTGGTAGCCATGTATGTATAGGCTCTGTCATGGCAAATGAAATATGTTCCTTGGGACGCTACCAGTGGTGGAGACGTTTGAGATGCATAGGTATAGGTGATGTTACAAGTGCTCTTTCCCAATTGGGCCTTAGCACTTTGGCAATTTCCTTGGGGACATAGGTGACCTTGGTGGGGTACAGTATATATAGGTGGGGATCTTTTCCTTTTGGCTCTGTCGGTAAGACTAGTAACGTAATGTGTCACATTCCAATCAATGTATGCTTGTCGTTCGTCAGTAGGGAATTCATTAAATTTGTTTTGACAAAGCCACTATTCCTTTTATTAGTGCATCATGACTAACGTCAACTCCATCCCTATATGGACCAACAGGATGTCAATGTTGGTTCTCATAGGCATTGGCAAACATAGAGGTGTAAGCCCAAGCGGATCCTTTTAGGGAGAAGGGTAGAACTAAATATGGCATTCCTTTATCTGTATTATGGGGTAAAAGTCTGCATACCCAGCAATCGGTGGTATTGATTACCAATTGATGCTGGTGTAACAATTTAATAAAGGAATTGTTGAAATACTCCATTCTCCTAATTTGCTCTGGTAGTGTACAAAATTGGTGTGGGGAAGCAGTAGTACGAAAAGGTATGGGCTGGAAGGTAGATATATGCTTGTGCTGTACAGTGTGAACAATCCAACCCACACACGCTAATATAATACATAACGAGATTAAAATGCACAAGGTTATACTACATGTGCTATATAATAATTTGCAATATTTTTTCATTATATTATTTTCATCATTTTTCTCTAACATAGCAGAATCCATCTTCTAAGTGTTGCTCGTGGCAGTCTTCCTTTTTCACTTAGTCGTGATTATCAGCCGTCCTATGACACTGCAAGTCCCGCAGACCTATTGCCACAACTCGGGTCACTAACTAAGACTCTTACCACGACTCTGCAACCTAATTAGATGGTCAATGTTACAAAAAGCAGAAGTTTCCTAATTATCCTTAGTTACTTTAGATCTCAAATCGTATCGGGTTTTGTTCTGCACAGTTTGTTTCTGAAAAAGTGTCTCTTGATTAGTTGTGTTTAACCTCAGATGTGGTGGGACAGCTTCTTGCAAAACATAATCATCTTCTTTTTCAGACTGAGTCCAATACAGGTGTGCATCGCTAAAAGGTACTAATCGGGGGATTCTTTCACTTTCAAAATCACCAATACCTTCGCGGACCCACTAGTCATAAGGTAACGGCAAGGGTACCTTTTTGCAATGCACACCATGGATCCAGTTCTTTTTGCCAACCACCTTTACAGCTGTACGCGTGGTGAGTAAGACCTGGCAAGGCTTTCTCCAGCGAGGTTCCAAATTCTTTGATCGCTGAAAATTTTTCACACACACCCAGTCCCCTGGTTGTATGCCATGTCCAGCATCAGTTGAAGCCTGAGGCAAGGCATCTTGTACCTGTTGGTGAAGAACACGTAATTTAGTGGTAAGGTCATGTAAATAATCAATTAACAATGGGTACTCTATCTCAGAATATTTCTTTGGTCTTGGAACTCCCCAAACATTTGCTGGGCATCCAAACATAACCTTGTAGGGACTGAGTCCCATACGGGAATGAACAGTTGTTCGAGTGGACAATAGTGCTAAGGGAAAAGCATCCGGCCAAGCAAGACCTGTGCTGGCCTGTATTTTTGCTAGTTTGAGTTTGAGAGTACCATTATAGCATTCCACTAAGCCTGCTGACTGAGGGTGATTTGCTGCATGAAATTTCTGTCTTATTCCAAGACCTGCACATATTTTTTGTATTATCTGACCTACAAATTCACTTCCATTATCACTCCAAAGGATTCGAGGCAGGCCGAACCTCAGGAAAAACTCCTTCGAAAGGATTTTGGCTGTAGATAGAGCAGTATTATCCTATAGGGGGTAGGTCTCTATCCATCTGGAAAAGGCACACACTACTACAAGGACATACTTGAGATTGTTGCATCGCTTCATGTGAATATAGTCTTTTTGCAACACTTCAAAAGGATATGTTGGAGGAGCAAAATGACCTCCTGGGGTCGGTGTTCCTTTTCCTGGGTTATGCATCCAACAAACAATACAATGTCTAACTAGGTTGTCTGCACATTTTGGAATACCCTCATTCTGCCATAGAGGACCCAGAAGTTTACATATTCCTTTAGCACTGAGTGGGCTGGATCATGTGCCATGGTAGATGTTCAGATAATTCTATCCAACATCCTGTTGCATCTAACATTCCTTTAGTCTCTCTCCATTCACTTAACTCTTTCTCTGTAGCTTTTTCCTGAATCATTTTCACACTTTCTATTGTGTCCTCACACATCCCATCTTGTCTGATCCATCTAGATGCGCTTGCAACATACATGCGGCTTGTAACATCTCTAGCTGTTTCTTTCGCTGTCTGATCTGCAAACGCATTTTCTTGACCCACATCATCAGTAATCTTCTTATGAGCATTACATTTGATAATTGCTATCTGAGTAGGCAAGGTAAGTGATTCGAGAAGATCATTCACCAAATCGCCATGCTGTATCTTAGCACCATGGGAGGTGAGAACTCTTCTCTCCCTCCATAAACCGCCAAAACTATGGGCCACTCCAAACACATATTGACTATCGGTGAACACATTCACTTTTTTTCCTTTAGCCAATACACAAGCTCTAGTAAGAGCTATTAATTCAGCTGCCTGAGCTGAATTTTGTTTAATACGTGCAGTTTCTACAATTGTATACAAAGTCGTAACTGCATAGGCTGAGGTCGGTTCACCATTTGGGAGCTTAAAACAAGAGCCATCAACCCATAAGGTTCCATCTGGATTCGAGAGTGGAGTATCTTTTAGATCAATTCTACCTTTTGTCTCCTCCTCTGTACGGAAAACAATCATGTCGTTCTTGAGTATTTGCTTCTACTAGAATCGGTAACAGTGTGGCTGGGTTTAGGGTATTGCATCGTTTTATATGCACATGACTAGCAAAAAGTGTCAGTCCGTACCCGGACAAACGGGCAATAGTAAGATGCTGGGTCTTTGTCCCATTTAGGAGTATATCTACTGCATGTGGTACCATGACAATAAGAGTATTATTTAACACCAACCCAGCAGACTGGCGAATGGAAACTGCCGTTGCTGCTGTAGCTCTCAAACAACTGGGCAATGCCTTGGCCACTGGGTCTAGTGTGGCTGAAAAATAGGCACATGGGCGTAGTTTATCCCCAAATAGTTGTGTTAAGACTGACAATGCACAACCTTCTCTCTCATGGACATAAAGTGTGAAAGGATAACTGTAATCAGGAGTACCTAGTACAGGAGCAGAACACAGGGCAGTATGTAAATCATTATAACTTCTCTGACATTCTGCAGTCCAAGGGAGAGGTTGAGGTGTATCTTTAAGAGTGAGTGCTAACAAAGGTTTTGCCAACAGAGAAAAATTCGGAATCCATTGTCTACAATAAGAGGTAATGCCCAGGAAGGCACGTACCTCCTTTTGGGTATTTGGTACAGACATTTGAGCAATTGCTTTTATACGTTCTGGTGTTAATTGTCTTCACTCCTTTGAAAAGAGATGACCCGGGTAAGTGACTTTTTAGCGGCAATATTGCATCTTAGAGAGTGAAACCTTGTGGTCAAAATTAGCCAAGTGTCGTAATAATGTAATAGTAGTCTATTTACAAATGTCCTCAGAATCAGCAGAAATCAATAGATTATCTACATATTGGATAAGAGTGTCACCTGGAGGTAGAGTGTGAGTATCGAGCTGTGTTTTTAAAGCTTGACTATAAATGGAGGGACTCTCACAATAGCCTTGAGGAGCACGTGTGAATCGGAAATTTCAGCCTCCCAAAGAGAAGCCAAAAATATCTCTACTTTCTTCGGTAATGGGAACACTGAAGAATGCATTTTTCAAATCGACAACAGTAAACCAAGTAGCAGAAGCAGGTACCGTTGTCAATAGAGCAGTGATATCTGGGACAACAGGAAATTGGGGTACAACAATCTTGTTGACCTCCCGGAGATCGATCACAAAGCTATAAATGGGAGGTTGGGAAGGATCAGTACGTTTAAGAATAGGTATAACAGGACTAATGCATATGTTTCCTCTAGTCTCTTCAATTACACCTTTCTGAACCAAATCATAAATAATGGCCAAAAAAGCTTGATCACCATCGCTGGAAACTTTGTACTGGGGAATGCGTGGTAACTTTATATTGGGTTTGAGGGTAACAACGTAAGGCGGGATTTTCAAAAGGCCAACATCATTAGGACCTGTAGCCCAAAGAGTGGTTGGAAGAGAATGCAATTCAGGGGGAAGTTCGATACACTGGGGAAATAAATTCTCTGCCTAAAGTGAGGTGTACACCAGAAGGAGAACAATGTAGGGTTGCATACAATCTTTTTAATAAATCTAGACCCAACAGATTTTCACCACAACCAGTTGTTAAGATAAGTGGAGCCTCTAGATCATAAGGACCTATCTAGATGGGCAAAGGTAGAGAAATTAGGTTTTTGACTGGGTGCACCAGAAAATCCTACTGAAATATTCGTTAAGCCAGACAAAGGTGCCCCAGGGAGTTTGGAGTGGATGATAGAACTCTTTGTTGCACCAGTGTCCAATAGAAATGGTTTTGAAACACCTAATGTAACTACCTCAACATAAGGCCCATTCTGATCCACTGGAACTGAAATGACTCCCTCACTTTGTCTATGGCTGTCCTAGCTGGTATTAAAATCTTGACTCTCATTCTCATTAAAATAATTATCATTATAGTATTGAGCAGATTGAGTATTTTGTTGGTCAAAATAATTCATGGAAGTTTGAGGGGCAAAAGAACGCTGATGCTGATCATAAGATGACCTACCTCATCCCCTACCCCTAGGTGTTGACTGATAGCCACCTTGGCTACGTGACACAGACATATCACCAGTACAATGTAACAAAACCGGACAACTATTCTTGAAGTGACCTTCCTCCTTACAATAAGCACATTGATTAGGACCCAATGGAGACCTTGGAACAAAGGGTTAAGGTTTCTGTAATAACCTCTGAAATTGGGGATGTGACTGATACGGACGCTGAGCAGAACGAGGAGGATAAGCTTGTTGTAAAAGAACCTTCGTTTTGAGGTCTTTATTTTTCTTTTCAGTCTTCTTTTTCTCCTATAAATCCCTATTCTCATAGTATTGAACCATCGTCAAAATTCCCGAAGGCATTGTCACAGGCCACGCACTTTCGGACATTTTGAGTCTCGTATATAATTCCGGCAATAAATTGGAGATGAACTTATCTACAAACAATCTTTGGCCACCAGGCGTAGCCATATCTTGCCCGCTATGGTCAACAAATGATTCCTCAAAACGCGTAAAGAAGTCAGACACTGACTCATTCTTCTTGTGTTTACAGGCAGACAATTTGTCCCAATTAACTGCTTGTGCTGGCATCAGAGTCTTCATTAGTGTTATTATTTTGTCGGGTAATTCTGTAATCACTTGATCTGGTTTAGCTCCACCCACTTGTCTCTGGGCTGCTTGTAAAATGGCAGCCCAATTACCCCCTAATTCTACAACATGATCCTCCCTACAAATCTTATTCCATATTTCAGATGGGACTACTTGACCCATCAACATGTCTATATCAGATAATGTTAGAGTTCAAGAGGACAATGTTTGCGATAATATCCTGCTGGATTTTTACTTGGATCAGGTAATGCTTGCTTTAATGTAATAACCTCTGATCTTTTCCACGGAGCATGTACCCAAGCTTGTTGAAAATGAGCAGCCACAGGGTGAGCTCCTCCTACAGCATCACACCATACTGGTTGTACCTCTCGCATAGGATATAATTTATCTGTTGTAACAATTCCTTCTGCCCCAGAGTTTTTACAAGATAGAAGATTTCTATACGTTACTAAATTCGATATCGCATCTTTATAATCTTGTCCTATCACTGCTCCAGAAGCTACTTCCCTTCTTAATTCTATTAATCTCCTAGGTGGGCCATTTTGGATTTCACTCTCCCACACTTGAATCAATATCTCACACATGAGATCAAACACATAACGCTGAGTGGGTGTAGGCCATTGCATAGCTGAATCTTGAATATCAGATGACCCATACATATTACCATTTGTCATCCATTTTCGAGCCTGAGATTGAAGTATTGTTTCCTCATGGAGGTCAAGATGACAATGACTTCGAAGAGCTCATTTCATAATAGGGGAATTACGAACTCGGTCTATTATAGGGGAAAAGGCTGAAAAGAATCTACTCTCCTTTCTCCGAGGTAGAGACATATGTCGATGCGGGAGGCATCACAGGAACTACAGGACCCACAGGAGTAGCTGGGATCATATGTTGGGGCAGAGGTGGAGGTGGAGATATAACAGGTAATATAGCAGGTACTGGTGGAGGAACCAAGGCTGGTACATAAGGCGGTGGAGCAGACAACATAAGGGACATCAAGGGATCTTTTTCATTCTCCTCATCAAACGATGGAGAAGTGGGCAAAGCTGGATAACATTTATCTACTGTCATACGATGTTGTCTATCCACAGTGTGGGGAGGCCCTCAAGCTCAAGGGGGCCCCCTCAGCACTGCACTTTGGCCTGAGAGCTCCTAATAGAGTCTGGAGGGGGCCCCTCCACGTCCCTGGCAGGGGGGCCCCCTCAATCATCCTTACGCCACTGATTACACGATCAGTTTCATTGTCTTTAAACTTCTGTGCAGCCTGTATAACAGACATTTCTTTCTGTTTTGATTCATTTCGCCAAATGTGAAATGAGTCAAACATTGCCGTTTGGGCTTTTCTCTTAAATAATCCTTCCTCTAAATTATCCAACACACACGGCTCAAAACTACCATCCTTCGGCCATTGCAAAATACCATCATTCTTAGTGTATTTTTCCCAAAGGTCGACAAAGATAATAGGACCAGTTCCATGTTTGGAATAAACTTCGTATTTTGGAGTCCCTACTGAAGGCACTGGACAAGTGTCTTCTAATCGGGAATCTCTTAAGCAACAACAACAACACCATCTCTTGAACTTACTGAAACCAGGCATCGTTATTTCACTGGAAACTTCACTAACATCAAGGGGTCAATCAACTAACACAGTACAAATGTACTCACCCCTCGGATTCGATTATTGCAACAATCGAATCAAAGTACAATCAAAAACAAGGATTTGGGAGCTACCAACAATTACTTAACCAAATTGTTCTCTCACACCAACAGAGGCCCGTCTATCCTCTCGAAATGCCAATCATCACCAAACACGAACCAAAGCAGGGCGGTGGTCAGGGCAGCAGCCATCAGCAGCCGTCGGAAAGGAGATGCAGAGCTGTAAAGACCTTCGGTCCACTTTTGACATGCAGGGGTCACTTATGTGGTGCGCTTCCTCCAGAATTTCCTCACGTAGCTCCTCACGACCCTCGGGCTTGACCACGACCTTTGACACCGCCCCACGTTGGGCGTCAGTTGAAGAACCAGGCCTTTAAGGGCATAGCGGCAAAGGGCACGCCTAAATCTCCGAGTTCACCCGATTTGTTGTACAGAGACACGGGACACCTTGTTAAGCGTAGACAACAGGATTTATTAGCTGCAGCTATGCACAGTGATCCTAGAAGTACACCAATGGTATGTTCTCAGGAGACTCCCCCTTTACTCCGGGGCTCACAATCTTTTATATTCTTTTACATCTGCATAAGAACACTCCCAATGCGCAAAATTTAAACCAATAGAAAGATATGTTTTTTGGGAAAAACAAGACGTCACATGACTAAATTATCCACCCCCAGGTCATGTTTTGACTATCTCCACAGGTGATTCAATAATGGTGTACCTGAGTTAATCAACAGTGGTAGACATGTTTGTGTATTGCAGAAAAGGCTAATTTGCAAGGTAGGATAAGGGGGGAAGAAGGACAATGTAAACCAACAGATGGTTTGAAACAAGGATTAGTGAGTCGAGACAAGAATACTGAAGGCCAACAGACAGTTTGGATAAGGATTAGTGAGTCGGGCTGATTCCTGGAATTGACTTCACCTCAAGGATAGAGGTGTAAGTTAATAAGTGGCAGTACTAAGAGCAAGAGTTCTCTGTTCACCGCATTGCCGGAGTGAGGGCAACACAAAATGGCGGTGCAATACAAAATGGAGTTGGAACCAAATTTCCTCACTGGGCTATTATCTTTACTTTGAAGTTCTTTCCAGAGTAGTGTGTTAAGGTTATTTGCCTCTCCCCTACTGATTTTGTACCAACTTTTGAGGTAAACTCCCTTGCGTGCCAGCTCTTCTTTTACCAACCCAAATTCAAGTCGGGTTTGCGCTGGTGAGGTGTACCGCGGGAGGCCAAGAATCATGCGCATTGCTCTTGTTATTGTTCTGCTTACTGTTTCGCGTCCCTTCTTCTCATTGCTTCACTTCCATAAGTAATGGATGGGATCAGTTTGGCTTGGATCAGCTTTATTATTGGGGAGGGATTTGGCCCAGCAATTTTGTTTTTCAAATTTCTGAAAGATACAGCTGTCATTAGGCCTCTCTTTTTTATTTCCTCTCTTTGCGGTATAAAGCTGCCACTGTGATCTATGGTTACTCTCAGATAACGATATTTGTTTGTAACATCCAATTTCTTTTCATCCATAAACCAGCTATTTGTTAATTTCTTTTTGCAATGGTTAAGGCACATGCCTTTTGTTTTGTCAATGCCACTAGTGGACTGCAGCACCTATTGTGCCCTCCACTTCAGTGGCAGTGCAGACATGGAATCAGGACTTTCATTGTATCCTGGTTGCTGCTATTTTAAACCTGCAACCTGGCCTGTCAAAATGACCCTTTTTTATAGGGGAAAACCTCCTTGTTAAATATTAATACATCACCCCTATGATAGCCTTGTACCCTACAAGTCAAGGTGCATGGTATGTAAAGGTGGGACATGTAGAAAATTAATTATACCAGGTCTCTACAGTGACAAGGCCCAAAAAGCTATTTTCACTGTTGCAGACCTGGCTCTCTTTTGTAGAAACATGAGTGTAGATCACAATACTGTATGTCGAGAATGGGACACGCTTAAAAAATATTGAAGCATCTATTTTTAATAGTAATTAAAAATCCAATTCAATTTAGCAGCTGGATTTTTAATAAATAGTAAGGTCAAGTAATTTTTAAGAAAGTTACCTTTTCTATGCGTGAAGTTCCTTGAGGCTACTTGGCATCAGCTCTCTAACTTCTCCCAACCTATGATTGGCCTTGTATGGGTGGAAAAAAGGTGTGAAATGGCTCAGGATCAAACAATAGGCTGGCCTGACAATGGCAATATGACTACCCTAAACACTACAGAATATACAGGGTTGGTGCTGTGGACATCTTTTCTTTACTACAGTGTCAAATCCTACTTCACAGGTATGCTGGGTTCCGATATAACACTTGGGGCACACATAAAACTGAGAGAACAGGATGCCAAGACAATTCTTGAGTATCCACTGTCTGGTTGCTGAAGGACTTTGCTTTTGTCTTACCAGACCCAGTCTCTGGGTTTATTGTGGGACCAGTGCCTGCCTTAAACTGGATTTTGGTGTTAGATGTGGGAGGATATTAGGACGAAAAGGTCACACACCACAGGTATGCAAGGGGGTCTAACGGGTTTTGGTTTAACGTAAGGCTAACTGCGAATCCGAACAGCGGGTGAAACAATTTCACATAGCGGGTTAAATAGTCCAATTGAGCAGTGGCTGGGACAACAGAGCAGGAAGTTTTTAGAATATGTTGGACATTTAGCGGGAAAGCACTGAGGGAAGCATGTTTGAAGATACTGAAATGGTAAGCAGGATGCAACAAGTACAATGTCAATTGTTTGTTTAAAAAGTTGAAACTTTTAGATTAAAGTCATTGATTATTTTGTAGTTAACCCCAGACGAAGAGCGAAGATGACGCTCGAAATGCATTGGGAATTAATAATACTACTGAGGATGAAACATGTATTGGTCCTGCTGTCGTGAAAAGGCCTGGATGGGCATACCTTCAGCATCAGACTTGTTATACATTGAAAGGATTTCATGTGATGAAATGGATTGAAACTTTAAAAACATTGGAATATCTTGAATAAAAACACGTAAACGAATAAGAAGTGTGGCAAATGGTTCATGCCAAGCAACAGTGCTTTTGGAGGGAGCGATTGGGTTCTCAAATAACAGGATTTTCATATTCACGCGGCCGTAGGGCGGACCGTGATTCCAGGATGTACGCATTTTGAGGGTATTAAGCATATTAAGAATGAGAAATACAGGTGTGCACTTCATACCGTTGACTCAGTATTTATCACTTCAGCCCTGTTTTGAAGTAGCACCTGTGCCAAACAAGAAAGAGAAAAAGGAATGGTGATCACATGGAATACGCACACTCCTCAAATTTGGGAACATATTCGAACTGTTCACGCATCTAAAATCATGACGGATTCTATTTGTTTCATCTTGAGGATAAACACTTTGGGACATTACGGGCAAAGAAATGAGTTTACCTAACTGTGCAATTTTTCGCTTTATGCAACGGAGCTGACTTAATTTACTGTTGTTATTGTTCATAATTAATGACGTTGGAAACATGTTTTCATTTAAACATCTGAATTGAGGTGCAGGATGTAACATCGTAAGGGTGGGCAGGGAAAATATGTGTGAGTATTGTTATGTAAAAAGTGGCAATGTCTTTTGTTGGACAATGGATTTAGTTCACCAAAGTAGAGCATTGTGGGGCTCGCAGTATAAGAGGCACGAGGATAGATGGAAGGGGAGAGTGAGCTTGCATAAATGGTAACAGCTGAGAGTAAGCCCGGAGTAGGCTTTTTGAAAAATGAGGATCACGAAAAGGTCACGCACCAAAGGTTGCGAGGGGGTCTAACGGGTTTTGGTTTAACGTAAGGCTAACTGCGAATCCAAACAGCGGGGTGAAACAATTTCACATTGCGGGTTAAATAGTCCAATTGAACAGTGGTTGGGACAACAGAGCAGGAGGTTTTTAGAATATGTTGGACATTTAGCGGGAAAGCACTGAGGGAAGCATGTTTGAAGATACTGAAATGGTGAGCAGGATGCAACAAGTACAATGGCAATTGTTTGTTTAAAAAGTTGAAACTTTTAGATTAAAGTCATTGTTTATTTTGTAGTTAACCCCTGACGAAGAGCGAAGATGACGCTCGAAATGCATTGGGAATTAATAATACTACTGAGGATGAAACATGTATTGGTCCTGCTGTCGTGAAAAGGCCTGGATGGGCATACCTTCAGCATCAGACTTGTTGTACATTAAAAGGATTTCATGTGATGAAACTTTAAAAACATTGGAATATCTTGAATAAAAAGACATAAACGAATAAGAAGTGTGGCAAATGGTTCATGCCAAGCAACAGTGCTTCTGGAGGGAGCGATTGGGTTCTCAAGTAACAGGATATTAGGATTACCATAGTGCATTCCTCACTCACACCCTCAATCAACAGAAGCCAAGTTGAGTGTGGCTGAAGACTTTCACCATCTCAAAATGCTCTGACACATGGCATTCTGGGCCTGTTTGCAATAAGGCAAACAGGAACTACTGAAAGTAGGAAGGGCTAGCCCAGAGAATTTTTACTCCATTGATTAGGGCATGACCTGGAGTCACTCCGACCTCCAAGCTGGTACCAATCATAAATTTGGCATCTCCCAGCACACATTTCAGAACACTGTCTGGACTTGTGTAAGATTTCGGGATCAAATTGGCGCTATATAAAACTTTATAAATAAATATAGGAGAGCCGAACCTGCTGCCTGTGACCTGAAAGAAGGCCTAACGAACATGACCTGCTCACTCGTGTAACCAGGACAAAGAAGTGGTCTCTGAGTCAGTTGGCTGACCTGCTGTTTAGCTACGAGGAGACAGCAAGCTGCAATAGGCAATTTTCTGCAAATACCTAGCTTATCAGTGGCACCTGGACTGGACCGACTGTTGCATCTGCCTGGCACCCTGCAAGTTTCTACATGTCACCCCAGAGATCTTGGGGGGCTTTAGAAGTGTACTCCTGTGATGGACTGGGACACAAAAGACTAAGGGCCTAATTTACTTCCTGGTTAACAGCCATTTTTCTGCCAGGTCGACGGAGTAAATTACTCTGTCACCCTGGTGGAGATGCCACCTGACAGATTTAGAAATGACGGTCAAGTAGGTGGTAATTTCAAAAGCATTGCCAAGAACCAATCCAAAAAGCTTTATTCAACAGTTATGTCAAAAAAAGCACAATACATAAGGTAAAAATATTTCTATGTGTAGTACATATGGCCAAGACAGAATTAAGATAATATTAAAAGTGTATGTGGTCTGTCGCGAGAAATTGTAAAACACATTCAGTACAGTTAAAAAAAAAACAGATAATACAGATAAAAATGGTTGCAGTTCATAAGGCTTGGTAAAACATTAATACCCATAATGACCTTTGGGTACTACAGACATTTGAAAATATACTATTCATAAATGTGATACAAGTTAAACAAAATTGCCAACTTCATTTACACAGGTGCAAAATATAGCAATGACGATTCATCAATTTGCAAGGAATGTGTGTTATCCAATCATTATTCTTAACGCATCACTGCTCTTTCTAGTACCTAGTAACCTGCAAATTGGCGTAAGCCATGCTCGCCGGGGGCCAGCATATGCTGGGCAGACAAACAAAAGGTGGACCAACTACTCTGGTTGGGACTGGCAAGAAGGACACGTGCTTTTGCCTGTCACCGCCCATTTTGCTGTGTATGAAGTTATAGGTAATGAGCCCACTTAAATTGAAAGTACGACTTCTGATCGTATTAGGTCCCAATAAAGCTCCAAACTTGGCCGAGGTTTAGTTTCTAAGAACCCTCCCATCAGTGAGGACGTATCACTATTTCTAAGTGTGTTTTGAAACACCAATGCCCAGTATTTTTCCTTTAAAATCTCCTTTGAAGGAAATAGCGCACTCACTTTGTTTTCCTACAGGATGGACATGTCAATGCTGACTAGGGAGGCTCTAAGCTCACGCAACATCTAATTTTATGGATGGAGTCTGCCATAATTAAGGGCCAGATGTAGGTAGCCAAATACCGGTCAGTAACGGCCGAAAATACCGAATTTCGGCCGTTACTGACCGGTATTTGGATATTGAGATGTAGGGGCCCAAAAAAGACCGTGTCTGTAATTTACCGAATCGGAATTTAACGAATCAGTATTTACCAATTTGGTATTTACCGATTCGAAAATTTCCGATTTTCTTATTTACCGAATCGGTAAATAAGAAATGGAAAAAATGAGTTTTGAGATGTAGCAAACTTCTAAAATACAGAATTTCATGACATTCGGTATTTAAGAGTCGGTATTTACCATGGACTGAAAGCAGGTGGTAACCAGGTGCAGGCTATAAAAAAGGACCCAAAATGCAACATTGTGACCAGAATGGCGGCATTCTACGTGATAGCAAGGTGGCTAAGGCTACAGGAAGCAGGAGAGAGGGTCTGGAGAAGGGAGGATCAAGTCTACAGACAGTGGATAACGCTTTTTCAACTCACTCAGCCAGAGATATTGCAACGGTACAGGCTGCACCCCAACACCATCCTGGACTTGATCAGGGACCTGCACCCACTTTTGGAGCACCCAACCCCAAGGGCGCATGCCATCCCACCCCATGTGCAGGTGCTCTATAGCCTACACCTGCTTGCATCTGGGAGTTACCAGGGGGTAATTGCTGTGGTGTGTGGGGTGTCTCAGAGCGGCCTGTCCCGTTTCTTCAGGAAGTTCCTAGAGGCCATGATGCAGAGAATCCATCATTACATCTGCTTCCCTGACACACATGCGGAACTGCTGAAGACCAAGACAGACTTTTATCAAATTGCACATTTGCCACACGGCATCAGCTGTATTGATGGCACCCACATCCCTATATGCCTACCTGTTGCCACAGAGTACATATACAGAAACAGGAAGTCAACCCACTTCATCAATGTACAAGTAATCTGTGATGCCAACAACATAATCACAGACATTGTGGCCAAGTTCCCAGGAAGTACCCACGACTCCTACATCTTTCAGAACAGTGGGATCTACACACGCCTGACAGCAGGGGAATTTGGCGAAGGATACCTGCTAGATAAAACACTGTAACACACCCTGATAGATATAGCAGATGTATGTGTATGTGTGCATGTGAGTAATGGTTTTCTCATTTACATATAGGGGACAGTGCATATGCCGTCCGCTCATTCATCCTGACACCCTACCTCCACCCTTCAACGCCCAGCCAGAGACGATACAACGTGGCACACAAATCCACCAGGAACGTTGTGGAGCGCACCTTTGGCCTTTTAAAAAGCAGGTTCCGCTGCCTCCACAAAAGTGGAGGGGCATGGCAGTACTCACCAATAATCTGCTATAAGACGATTGCAACTTGTGCAATGTTACACAACCTTGCTACAAAGAGGGGCACAGAGGTGGAATTGAGCGACTTGGAGGACCACGATGATGAACATGCACTGCCTGAACCAAACACAGCAGGAGTTACGCCAACCGATGCAAGACAGAGATGGGCGGAGATCACACAGAACTTTTTTTGAGTAAGTAAATACACACAAACAGGTGGAATATGCACCCAACGTAGCTTAATATTTGGCACTACGCAGGTACTCAAAAGCACTTATGTGCAACACAAATGTCGTCCATTCAATAATGGTAGTCCTGTCTCACTTCCCCATTTAAGTTCATGGAGAGTGGGCTGTACGAGTCATTTCCGGGCACGTCTACCAGTGCCAGATGAAAGTGGCTGGCTGTCCTCACTGGGTGTTTGGGGTGTTGGCTCACCATGGCGTCTACTGCTCCTCCGTGTCTCAACTACAGGGGGGCTTGTCATGCTGCTCCTACTGGTGCTTTCCTCACTTTCCGGTACATCCAGAGCAGCAGTCTGTGCTGTCTGTGCATTAAGTAGCATCTCTACAGCACTGGTCACCCTTGCAAGGCCTCTAGACACCTCATTGCTGCTGTGTGTTAGACCCTCTTGCATGTTGATGCATCGTCTGCATAGAAGGGAAGTGGCTGTGGCCAGGCGGTTCATAGCCTTAGTTTGTTGCTGCGCATGTTGTCTTGTCCTTACGCCTTGCTAACCTGTCCTGGTCCAGTTTACTGCACAGGAGCTGCACTGATTGTGACATGTCCCGCACACCTGTGGCCATCTCCGGCATCCCTGAAGCCATCTCCCTCATACCTGATGCCATGTCTTTATTCTCATCTACCAGTGCACTGATGCCCTTCCCTATGTTTTCCATATGTGTATTCAGGTGCCTCATCTGGCGTTGCACAGACTGGATTGCCTTCCCCTGCATTCTTTGAATCTTAACCATGCTACCCTCCAGCCCACGGAAGACACTGGAACCCTCCAAATGTTGTGCAGAACTGCTATCTCTGGGCCTGCGGCGTCTGATACCTATACGGCCAACCTCTGCACTGGACTGCTGTGTGGCAGTGCTTTCTTCCCCAGCCAAGGTTTGAGTGTCTTCACCCTCCATTTCACCTCCTGAAGTCTCCATTTCTACCAGTGGAGCAACTGCATGCCTCTTGCTCTTTTGAGGTGTAGGTGTTGTTTGCGGCAGTGACGCAGGCAGTTCAGGTGAGGACAGTAGCAGAGGGGATCCTGAACGTTCTGGGGACGCCTACAGATGTGGAGACATTTCAAGGTCTTGGGATGGTGGCAGTGGTGTTTGTGCACCAGTGTCCTCTGTGACATTCTCTGCACTTGTGCCTGCCTCCTGGCTGTCATCCCTCTGTGGTGCTGTGCCTTCCTTCTCCCTGGTACGCCTGCAAGATGTCTCGCCTGTGGACATCAAAGCGTACATTAGCTCTGTGCTCCTGTCTCACTGCTTCTACAATTAAATTTTTTTCACTCAAACACTGTACATATTGCCTCAGCCTCATTATGACTGATATGTTTAGCCTAACTTCCTCATTGCTGTGCTGTATGACATGGTAGGTCTTTCAAATACTACATGTCCCATGATGCATTGCTCCTGTCTAATAGTACCTCTACTACAGTGGGGTAAACGTTGCCACATAGGGAAAAGGGAAGGTGATGGGGTGGGGGTGATTGCTGTGCATGCGTCTTACCTTTTCTGGCGGCAGCTCTGGCTGAGCTGTCTGCATCTCCCAGTTCACAGACGCTCCCTGGTTCAATGGTGGACCCCACCAATTCCTCCAGCTCAGCCAGGGGAGGTGCACGGTTCTTCCCTCCTCCAGTTTTGTTTGCCTCTTTGTGGAGCTCTGCTATTTTCTTCTTAGTTATGCTCCTGAGGTCATACCACCTCTTTTTCAGGTCGTCTATGTCCCTTGGAGTCATTCTTACAGCATTCACCTTTGTCTGTATTTCCAGCCAAATCTTTCTTTTTTTCAGATTCAGCCACAGTCAGGGACTGCTTTCAAAACAATTTCTGGTGTTCTTTAACCACCTCCTCCACAAGGACCTGCAGCTCCATGGTGCTAAATTAAATTTTTCTCTTCCTCTCTGGATGTTCCTTTTCACTGCTGCTTGCCATTTTCAAACTTTAAAAGCACAAAAAAAGTTTTCCTGTGGCTCAGTGACTCAGCTCTGCTTGCTCTCCCTCTCCAGAAGCTTCCAATTACTTCCAGCTGCCTGGATTTAGCCCCTTCCTGGTTGGGAGGGGGTGGGTGGTAGCACCTGATTGGCTGACTCCTAGGTTTCACTTTCTTCCCTTTCCGATTCGGTATTTACTGAATCAGTATTTACTGATTCGGTATTTACCGATTCGGTATTTCCCATTCATTCCTATGGGCCAAAAGGCCCATAGGAATGAATGGGAAATACTGAATCGGTAATGCAGCACACACAGAAAGAGGAAAAAACAAGGAGGAAATGAGCATATTTCTCCTCATTATGCCTGCCCTGGGGAGGCGTACAGTGTTGACACATTCCCAGGTTTTCAGGTCCTCATAATTCTGGGAATGGGTCAAAACCCATAAGTGTTGTGTGGGAACATCCAATGCAACGCCCATGGGACACCTCCCTGACGCTGGGGAAGGCAACACATCGACTAGCGCTGCGTTGCCTTACACCATGTGAAAAAGGCCATGAAAAGCCATGCAAAGTAGATTTGCGTGGCCTCGTAAATATGGGTCCACACTCTGCGCCACTGGAGCATCATAAAAAGTGTCACACCGGCAACTGTTACACACTACTCAATTTCAATTTCAATTTGACTTTATTCGGTTAAAGAATGATAACCATAAGTGCATAAAAACAGTTCATAATAATACAATATAAATACATAGTGCAAAAAAAAAAATACAATTAAAACATGGATTGAATTTAAGTAAGCATGATGACCCCTCCCCAACAGATGGGTATAGTCCGCCTTTTACCTTATTGTCCGGAGTATGGTGTACTTTGGATAAAAGCCATGTAAGTCCCACACAGATATGGGGCCGTCTCCTATCTGGGGCGGGTTGGATCGTAGAAGGGGGACGATGTTCCTATTTCTAAATTTCACTAGGACCAGATCCCCACTGATGTGTTTGGTTAGAGACCCTAGCCAACCCACCCTTCTTACACACAGGATACCACCGTCATGATTGGGTGCGAGTGGTCTGTTTTTAGATAGCCAGAATATGACCTTCTTTAAGAGTTCCTGGCGACTTTCAAGTTTCCGTGGGAGGGTGCCGGTATTCCCGAGCGAACAAGAACAAATGGTGCGGCTTCTGGGGGTAAGTGTATTCTTTTTGGATCCACTCTGGCAGCGGTATACTTAGTAGGCCTAGATTTAGGGACGATTTTAGGGTCAGTTGTAACAGTTTTATTAGGAAGCTGTTGTATAGTTTGAGCATGTTTGCTTAAGTTAATAGGCAAGGGAGCATTGGGGGCAGTAAATGGGTCAGAATCATTGGATATTACCTTCTTAGAGGTGGACGGGGGATTAGGTTTGGTGATTATCTCTTGTGTTGTGGTAGTAGTTGGAAGGGCTCTTCCCTCATTGGATGGATCTCTATTAAGTGATGGGGAGTTGGATAGAATGATTTTCTCGATACATGTTAATCTATCACCCAGGGCATTGATTTTTTCAACCAGTGGTGATACGATAGAATTTAACAGTAACTCTAACTGAGACAGTAGGGGGAAATGGTGAGAAAGAACTTGGTCTTCATAATTTCCAGTCTCCACCGTAGTTAAGGTGGGGATGGTGACTGGCGATGTAAGACCAGCACACGATTTTGGTGTTATCGGGTGATTCCTGTTGTCGTTAGTCCCGTCATGCTTCCTTTTATCATTTGGGTCCTGAAACAAAGCAATACCTTGGGTATTGTCTATTAGAGACGGTGGAGATAAGTCACAGGGTTTCCTAGTTGGGGTAATAGTGCTGATGCTTTTTACGGGGGATGGGGATGCCACTAGGGCATTCTTAGTGCCACAAAGAGCATTGATTTCCTCCCAAAAAGGCAAGTTCTGCGGGCTTTCAGAGATCAATGAGGAAGAATGCCTAGTTACTATTGGTTGGCGCAGCTCAATCGCATCTTCTCTGGAGGTGGGAAGTGTTCTCTTGATCGCAGTAAAGTTCAGAATCCCCTGGCCAACAATTGCTCATGTGGTTCTCTGGGCTGCTGGGGCTGGTAGTTTCCCTGTCCTGCACTCACGCAACGGCCAGCGCTTCCCCAGATGGTAGTGGGAGCGGGCAGCGTGAGGCAGGCGGCAGGCAGGCGGCAATCCCAGTGGGTCTGAAGGGTCAGCAGTCCTCCACCCGGGCTCCCGACGGCAGCAGGCAAGTTCCCAGGTGCTCCCCCCACTCAGCAGGGCTGACAGAATTTTAATGCACCCCCTGGCGCTACAATTGCTCACGTGGTTCTCTGGGCTGCTGGGGCTGGTAGTTTCCCTGTCCTGCACTCACGCAACGGCCAGCGCTTCCCCAGATGGTAGTGGGAGCGGGCAGCGTGAGGCAGGCAGGCGGCAATCCCAGTGGGTCTGAAGGGTCAGCAGTCCTCCACCCGGGCTCCCGACGGCAGCAGGCAAGTTCCCAGGTGCTCCCTTTCATGCAAACTCGTAACTCTCACACATCACGGAGACTCTCTAACGCTTGCAATGTTTCCCACTGACTTTCCACGCAAAATACCCTTTGAAAAAACCTTGGCTTTCCAGGGAATGTAGTGGTTATGTGTAGCATGAATACCTGGATAGAAATCTGGTTATACACTGCTAGGTTGTTGTAAAGTCCTCAGGGGAAGTGGTCGCGTCACCTGTGTTTTCCCACCTTGCCGTAGCAAAGTAGCTGAATGGCGTTTGGCATTCTCATCCGCCTCTTTCCACCTCTCCTGTGTCACCTCAGACAGGTGGGAGAACATGGGTAGCTCAGTGCATACACCAAATGCCACATTCCCCTTTCAGAGCGGGTCTTTGCAGACTTGTGTTGACAGGGGTGAACAAGCGGTGCTGTTTAGCGATTCTGTGTGAGCGCCTTGCAGTGCGGCACCAGCTCAATCAATCAATCAGGGGGGTTGTAAAGTGTGCTACTCACCCGTGAGGGTCTCAAGGCGCTGGGGGTAAGCAGCTCCGTTCAGTCGAAGAGCCAGCTCTCCGTTCACATGAGAGCAGAGAGCTTGGCTTTAGCAGGGACCAGGGCAAGTGCGGTGGGGGTGGGTGGCAGAAGGTCGTTTTTTCAAAACTTTGGATGGGAAGAACAGGACAGTAGAGGAGGGTAGTTTGGAAGAGGCGAGCATGACCCCTTGTTAGGTTTTTATTTTGTCAGGGGGTTGGTGAGTGTAAACATAGAGGGTGATGGGAGTGGTTTGCAGGAGACCAGATATAGATACATATATTTACATTCTTCTACATTTGGGAAGTGGATGTCAGGTCATGTTAAGTATGGCTCCCCATTACTTCCCTGCCCCTGAAAAGCAGTTGAAAACAGTGGCACATGATTTGGGGGACGGGGTAGATCGGTCTAGGGGTCAATGTAACAAAAAGTTGTAGATGCTTAAAAAGTAAACAGCGGATGTTTTGCACTCAATCAATCAGAACATTTGTAAAGCGCACTACTCACCCGTAAGGGTCTCAAGGCGCGGGGGGAGGGCGGTGCTCCTGCTCGAATAGCCAGGTCTTGAGAAGTCTCCTAAAGGTTAGCAGGTCCTGGGTCTGCCGCAGGTAGATGGGAAGGCACTGGGGCCTGAGTGACATCATAGACAAATCTAGCTTCGCTCTGGTTTCCTGTTTCATATAACTTGACTGGTACCAGCTATAATTCTATATATCTAGAGTGCCCTGTGTTGGCATCTGCCAGAAGATTCTTGAGACAGTGACCATTTAAAGTGTTGGTTTCCTCCTAAATGCTCACGATTCTCATAGTTTATTGCAGCCACATACTTTCTAACATACACAGCGCACTGCAGTGCAAACAGGTATCTTTATAACAAATGTACCTGTGTCACATAGTGCAGCAGTGTAGTCTATTGAGTGGCCTAATGCTTTTTCCTTCTACCAATTTCTTAATCATATCTATTTATTTGTGACATTGCCTCATTCATTATTAGTAGAGAGCGCGAGAACACTCTGGTGTAAATAGTATTCGCGATAGATAGAATAAGATAGGTGTGTGTTGGGTGTGTCTTTGTGCTCGATTCACAACTTAGTGTAAATAAATGAGAAGTAACCGAGACAAACAGTGTTCATGTATGCATGTATGCTGTAATATAGGACTTTTAGATCTAGCCTTGAGACAGCGTTCTCTGCAGCCTCAAGTTTTCCAAAAGATTCGTAATTAAAACATATACATTTAGTGGCATTTCGGTCAGCCCTCTTCATCAATTTGTTTCTACAAGTGCCTTTCACATTTTACATCCAGCCGCCAACTACCATACCGTGAGACTAATGGTCAGCCCACTTCATCCATTGGCTGTCTTGCACTGAGACTGACAGCATTTTGCCTGATTATATTTGAGTAGCTGCCTGATGATGATGATGAATGTTGTGACTTATATTTCTGCCATTTAATCCTGATTCAAAAGCCATGTTTTCCGCATTTTTGTAAATGCTGCTGAGTGACTAATAGTGCCAAGTTCCAGAGGGAGTGCAACCTGATGAGCCAAAGATCTGCTTTGAGATCTAAAAAGAAGCACACACCAGTGCCAGGGCTATTATGCTTGGCCAGCTAGGAAACTAGGATTTTTTTTTTTAGATTTTTGCCAAATAAGATTACAGATTGCATATATATTTGCAAAACAATGCACACTTGCCAAGGCCAGATCTATTGCCTTTGCTTGTTTATTTTTTGTAGCTGTGCACGAGCTGCAATCTAAATTACATGGTCAGCAGGGAGAAAGGTCATGGGGAAATATTACATCTTATGTATTCAATAAGCAAGATAAAAACCAACAGTAAAATCTTGCAATCATAAGAAAGGATTAGACACACTTAAGAAAGTTTAAGAAGCCAATGTTAAAAAAAAAAGTAATTGCTTTAGATTTCTGTTATGTTTTGGAAAATCTCGTTGTAACATCAAGGCCTCACCACTTCCTCTGGCTCTCAGCTCGCAGATGAATCATCACTAACCTAATCTAGGAACTGCAGCTTACTGATCTCACTGAAGCAACATCCTGCTTCCTCTCTTGACCCCCTTTAGAGACCTCAAAATGTCTAAAGTGATTTGTAGTCAACCGTTGGAACATGCTCATGTTCGAAAACATCCAAAAGGTAGCTAACATGGTCCACTAGTGCTTTAAAAAAACAAGCATTTGCAAAGCCAATAAGTTGCACCTATGCAAGAGCTATTGGCTTTGCCAATGTATTTCAGCCATATTGTGCATCAGCATGGCTGCAAGTTATTGGCTTATAGGAGAGTGTCATGGATTGGACTGTCATAGAGATAGTGGCAAATAGTGGAGTAGAGCGGCGAAGAGTGGTGTAAAGTGTAGTAGAGTGGCATGTCATGGAGCGGCGTAGACTGGAATAAAGTCATGGAATCTCATCTTATGGCATAGAGTTGTAGAGTGGAGTAGAGTGTCAGAGTAAAGGAGAAGAGTGACAGACTGTAGCGGCATAGAGTATCGTGGAGTGGCGGTGAGTAGAAGTCAGAATGTGCTGTATTTGTGCTTTCCTAATTCTGATTTATTTGGAAATATTTGCACCGTTCACTTACAGACATTTAAAAATGTTGTTCTTGTTCGATGTGCTAGAAACTGCAACTCATACATATTGACTATGGATGCTCTCCCTTCTTATTCTTTTTAAGTTGAACCTTGTTGAGTGACATTTTGGTATGTATGAGTGTACTCAGAGTGTTCTGTTGAATAGCAGTTGTGATTGTATGAATAACATCTTATACATTATTTGTTGTAGATTTGGCATTTCGTGGTCTCGGAGAGGAGTATCTCCATTGGTGTTTATTAATTGGTATCTTGAAGAGAGAAGGCTTCAGCAGTTTAGACCACAGGTATTAGTTCAGTCTTAGTGAGATCTTGAAGAGAGTAGACTGTATATGCTGTATATTTACACTGTGTTCTTTTTTGCAGGCATCCCCTTCCCAGCGGTTCCGGCCCTTATTTTCTACTTTTTTCCTCACCTGATTGCCTCATTACTCTGAGTTCCATCCAGAGTTCGGGACTTCGGGAGGTGGACCCCTTTGTGCATCATACCGAATCCCGGAAGCTAACGTGGATCTGACAGAATTACGCGCCCACGATATACTGCGTCCTCGGTTCTGTGTGAGTCGCACAAATGGCGTCTTTAGATGATGTCTTAAAAGCTTTAGTGTTAGTCCAACAGGAATTGGCGAACTCCAAGGCAGAAACAGCGGCTCTCAGAGAAAGGGTAGATCGACAGACTAGGAATCCGTTCGATGCTTCACAAGCAATGTCTCAGATACAAGTGAATGTACCACCTCCAATTCCACTGGCCAGTCCGGAGAGGTTTTCAGCAGATCCTTTGAAGATCCAGACGTTTTTAACGCAAATTATGCTTCACTTCTCCTGTAAACCCGCCTCTTTCCCAACTAATCATTCCAGGGTAGCGTTCGCTATATCCTATATGACTGGAGATGCAGCCAATTGGGCCGTTCCTCTAGTTAAATACGATGATTCTCTCCTTACGGATTGGGATTCCTCTCGTAGAGAGTTCAAAAGGGTATTTGATAGGAGAGCCATGACCCTGTCGGCTGATCGAGAATTGTTAGAGCTCAAACAGGGAAAGTAGGATTTAGTTACATATTTAACTAAGTTTAATCGTCTAATTGCAGAAACAGCATGGCTGGAAGACAAGAGGATGTCCCTCTATTATCAAGGTTTGAGAGATGAGATGAAAGACTTCCTTGCCCAGATAGATCCCCAGCCCACCACATACACAGATTTAATGAACCTCACGCTCCGTTTGGACCATAGGTTAGCTGAAAGGAGGGGTGAACGGTCTTACGGCCCTACGGAAAAGACCGAGAAAGGCAACAGAAACGCACCCTCTTCCTCGGAACAACATTCAGAACCCATGGAGGTGGGAGCTATGCGGGCTCCCTTGTCTAGAACTGAGAGGGAGAACCGTAGAATATTGGGTCTCTGTATGTATTGCGGGAAAAAGGGCCATTATGTGAAGGACTGTCCCACTAAACCAAAGAGAACAGGCAAGTTTGGTATAACCAAAAAAGTAGCGGTTACTGCCGTTCCCGTTTTTGGATACCATTCTACGGAGATGGCGGAAAGCAAGGTAGAATCCCCTTCACAAGGGTTACAGCTGCCTTCTTTGGCAGGAGTTTCGGAAACGACATCGATATCGCACATTGTGCTTCCCATGTTTCTCACTGATCATCTACAAACGCATAGAGTAGGGGTGATGGAGGATTCCGGTGCCACCGGGAACTTCATTGACAGTGGATTGGTACAACGCCTAGAGTTGAAACGCATACCAAGAGATATACCGGAGACGGTATTGGCAGTTGATGGGAAACCCCTGAAATCTGGTCCTATCACGGAGAGGACAGAGGAATTGGAGTTGGTTAGACAGGGAGAAAACACAAACCATATCGAGAAAATCACTTTGAACATCATTGAGGCACCACAATATGAAATAATTCTAGGCATGCCTTGGTTGTGGTATCATAACCCCACGATAGATTGGACTAAGAAAGAAGTGGTCTTTGACTCAGAGACATGTCGGACTACATGCACTCACTCCTCGGTTACGCATGCATTGGCTCTGTCTCATGGCTATCAGGTAGCAACAGCCCCTGAAAAAGACATAGAAGTTCCACCTGAGTATGCCCAGTTCAGAGAGGTGTTCAGTGAGAGTAAGGCGGAGTTGCTGCCACCTCATCGCAGTTATGACTGTCAGATAGACCTCATACCTGGGGCGGTGTTGCCTTCATGTCGGGTTTATGCGCTCTCAGAACCCGAGACACAACATTTGAGAGAATACCTAGAACATTATGTAAAGATAGGGTTCATTCGACCATCCCGATCACCGGCGGCCTCCCCTTTATTTTTCCTAAAGAAAGCCAATGGAGAATTGAGAACTTGCATAGACTTTAGAGTGTTGAATAAGAATACCATCAGGAACAGATACCCTCTTCCACTCATCCCCGTCCTTCTGGATCAAGTGCGGGAGGCAAGTGTTTACACCCGACTTGATTTGAGAGGGGCCTACCACCTTGTAAGGATGAGAGAGGGGGATGAGTGGAAGACGGCTTTTAAAACATGCTACGGGTTGTTTGAATACCTCGTAATGCCGTTTGGGCTGTGTAACGCCCCTGCGGCATTCCAGTTCTTTTTGAATGATGCCCTGAAGGACTATGTTGACAAATTTGTTGTTGTCTACATAGACGACATTTTGATTTATTCGAACAATCAGGAAGTGCATGTCAGGCATGTGTCTCTCACATTACAGAGGTTGTTAGAACATGGTTTGTTTTGTAAGTTAACCAAGTGTGAGTTTCATGTGCATGAAGTGGAATTTCTTGGAGTGATTCTGAGTCCGTCTGGATTGAGCATGTCTGACAGAAAAGTGTTGGCAGTGCAGGAATGGCCTACCCCAAAGAATGTGAGAGATGTACAGTGTTTCTTGGGGTTTTCCAATTATTACCGGAGATTCATCTCCCACTTTTCTCAACTCGTGTCTCCTTTGACGCGTCTCTTGAGGAAGGGAAATCCTTTTTGTTGGACAGCGGAGGCCATGACGGCATTTATGTATCTCAAAAGAGCCTTCACCTCAGCACCAATTCTGCAACATCCACAGAGTGAAGTTCCTTACATAGTGGAGGCATATGCGTCCGACATAGCTGTGGGAGCTGTTCTGTCCCAACGAGACCGTCATACTGGACAACTACATCCCATAGCCTTCTTGTCGAAGAAATTGAGTCCTGCGGAACTCAATTACACTGTGGCAGAAAAGGAGCTATTGGCCATCAAGAAGGCCTTTCAAGAGTGGAGACATTATCTCTGCGGAGCAAAGCACCCGATCACTGTGTACACCGATCATCGGAATCTGCAGTATATGAAAACAGCCAGGCATCTCACACAACGGCAAATGCGATGGATGTTGTTTTTTGCAGAATTCGATTTTGTAGTCACGTTTCGACCAGCGTCCGAGAATCGGAAGGCTGATTCCTTGTCAAGACAGGAAGACATCCATGAAACCAGACAGATAACCACCGAAGCCATAATATCACCTGAGAAAGTGTTATGTGCCATCACAATTGAGAACTTCCTGGAAGAAGTCCAAACCTACAGAGATCCAGAGGGGTGGAAGACATGGGCAAGTCAAAACCCTCATCGAACCCTCAAACACGGAGTTCCTCTTTATCAAGATCGTCTGTACCTACCTTCCTTGGAACTTCGACTCAAAGCATTCAATTGGTGTCATAACTCTGTTCTGGCTGGTCATTCGGGATTTAACAAGACTCTCTGTTTGATGCAAAGACAGTTCTGGTGGGAACACATGGGTAGGGATGTGGCTCTTTGGGTGAACCAATGTGATGTGTGCGCACGAGCAAAGAACGAACAAACCAAGGCAAAAGGCAAGTTGGTTACTATGCCAACTCCCTCTCAACCGTGGCACACCATAAGCATGGACTTCGTCCTAGGGTTACCAAAGGATCAGGGTTGTGATGCCATTATGGTCGTGGTAGATAGTCTCACCAAGATGGGTCATTTCATCCCGTGCAAGAACCTACCCACTGCGGGTCAGACAGCCCAACTGTTGTTGACCCATGTGATCAAACTACATGGACTCCCAAGAGTTATTATCTCGGACAGGGGGCCGCAGTTCATCGCACGCTTTTGGAAAATGTGGTGCAAGACGCTTAAGATTGAGGCAGCGACATCAACCAGCTTTCATCCACAAACGGAGAGACTGAACCAGACTCTGAAAACCTATTTGTGGTGTTATGCAAAGGAAGCTGCGGAATCGTGGGTTTCCTTGTTATGGTTGGCGGAACTGTCCTATAATAACGCCTGGCACAGCTCAATCAAGGAGTCACCATTCAGGGCCAATCATGGGTTTCATGCTAAATTCCTTCCGTTGACTATTCCTTGTGATGTAGCGGAACAACCTACAGTGGCCTCTCAAATGAAGGCCCTTCAAGTGCTACACCGGAAGATCCAACGGAATCTTGTCCAGGCAAAGGCGCAGTACAAATCATGGGCCGATCGGCATCAACAAGAGGGTCCCACGTATGCGGTGGGGGATCGAGTGTGGTTGTCTACCCGGAACATCCGTTTCCGCTATCGCAGTATCTTTCATTCTAGATTCATAGGCCCCTATGAAGTGGTCCGTCCTGTCGGGTCTGTGGCCTACAAGTTGAAGTTGCCGGCTTCCTTGCGTATCCATCCGGTGTTTCACTGTAGTCTATTGAAAACTGCAGGGAAGGCTTGGAGAGTGGCAGCGCCTCCAGTGAGTCGAGATGGGCAGCTGGAGTATGAAGTCCGGAAGGTGTTGGACTCCAGGTATCGTCAAGGTCGGCTGTGGTATCTCATCGCTTGGAAGGGGTATTCGGCGGAGAACGACTCCTGGGAACCTTCTTCGAATGTCCATGCTCCGAGAGCTGTGCGGGAATTCCACGCCGCTCACCCGGGTAAGCCTGGTTCTAAGAGGCGCCTGGGGGGTGGGCATACTGTCATGGTTTGCCCAATGCGCCTATGTAATGTATCAGGACTACATCGCCCAGCATGCTCTTTGGCTAAGGGAGGAGCCTAGATGATAAAGGTCAAGTGTGAGCGCACAGGAGGTGCGCGTAATTCTGTTTTTTCCCGGAGGTTGCCGCCCGGCTGAATCCCGTTTCCTTGTTGGCTGTGTTCTCCGTTCCGCAACGCCAGCTGGTGTTGCTTGTTTTCCTGGATCATTACTCTGTTCCTCGGACTTGCAGCAGTTCGCGCTGCGTGAGGTAACAGTTCTGTTACAGCGCTTCTCTTCGCTAGGACTCTCTTTAGAGCCGCATGGTGAATGCATTGTTTGCTGAACTCTGTGTTTGTTTTCCTCTCACGCTGACGTAAGCGTCGAGACTTGAATCTACGTGGGGCTTATGGTTTTGTTTGGAGTCTGCCTTCTGTGTACCTCACGCTGATATCAAGCCTCAAAGGTTGCTGGAGTCTGAGCCAGTGTGCTCAGGTAAGCTTCTTATTTTCTTTCTACTTGCGCTGGATTCGAGGTGCTGGATACATACTAATTTAGTTTACTCGCGCTATTGCCTGGCGCTGGGAGTTTTCATCATTAGGGGAAAACTGAATGACTTTGAGTTTATTATTTTTGTTGTGGACCGCTGGAACCTATATTGGAACTATTTCTTGTTCGATCTGCTCGAAACTGCAACTCATACATATTGACTCTGGATGCTCTCCCTTCTTATTCTTTTTGGATTGAACCTTGTCGAGTGACATTTTGGTATGTATGAGTGTACTCAGAGTGTTCAGTTGAATAGCCGTTGTGATTGCATGAATAACATCTTATACATTATTTGTTGTAGATTTGGCATTTCGTGGTCTCGGAGAGGAGTATCTCCATTGGTGTTTATTAATTGGTATCTTGAAGAGAGAAGGCTTCAGCAGTTTAGACCACAGGTATTAGTTCAGTCTTAGTGAGATCTTGAAGAGAGTAGACTGTATATGCTGTATATTTACACTGTGTTCTTTTTTGCAGGCATCCCCTTCCCAGCGGTTCCGGCCCTTATTTTCTACTTTTTTCCCTCACCTGATTGCCTCATTACTCTGAGTTCCATCTAGAGTTGGGGACGTTGGGAGGTGGACCCCTTTGTGCATCATACCGAATCCCGGAAGCTAACGTGGATCTGACAGTGTCTGGTAGGTTTCGACCTAAAAAGAGTCAGTGACAAGTTACATGTGAGGAGATGCTCATCCGTCAGAGGTTTTATTTTGTTAAGCTAGTGCTTCAATATAGCGCTAAGGCCAATAGGAAAATACAAAAAAACTGAATAAATAAATAAAACGCAGAGCAACCTCTGTGTAAAGTGAAGAATCTTCTACAGTAGTAGTTTGTTGCCAAGCGTTGTTCCAGTCATCAAATTAAGGGAGTGGTTTATCATTAGTGCAGAAGGGGCAGTGACACCAGTGGTCATGAGTCTGTCTAAATCAGATCATGGATTTATTTTACTACCCAACCATGGAGAAGTGATACCAGTTTCCTTGCTTGCACTAGGGACACAGCATGCTTGCTATGCCACTGAATCAACTGTACTCTCTCTGTAACACTTGTGCTTCTAACAAAGGAGAGGGTATTTAATGGCTAGCATAACCTTCCACCGAAGATCTAGATTTCTATCCACACGTTGTTGGCATAATGTTTTAAATGAAAGATGTTCAACGTTGATCCAGGAGGACTTGTCAATGTTAGACTTTCAGGATGACCAGTGAGGATGTAAATGAAAAGTTGATCATGACAGATTCACTGGAATCAAATGTATTTCAAGCAGATAAACCGGAAATCAGGCTTAAGACCTGTCCTCCTAGACTAATAATGGACAACCTGTTCTAAATTACAATGGAGAAACAGGGTAACATTGGACATTAAGCGCAGAAGGCCCATGCCATGCATTTTCTTGATCTAACACAATATTACTATTCTAATTCTCTAATTATTGCTCTTGACAGGTTGCAGCTGTAACACTGGCATAGCATATGCACTCCCAACAGTGACACACTATTGCATTATTACAATAGCTGATTGCTAAAATTAGTTATTTTTTGTCATTCAAAAGAACTACCTTTTTTCCGTATTTATTTTCATAATTAAAGTTCAAAAGTACCATAGAGAAACACAGAATACAAAACTTTAATCTAAGAAAAGGGGTAGTACTATCCACTGTATACTATCATAGCTCAAGAGATCCTTACAAATAAACCCACTCTGATAAATTGTGTACAAAAATATGAGAACAATTCTGGTAAAAATAGAAAGCAATTTATTATAAAAATATACAGTATTGAGTATCAATAACTGTGCCACAATATACAATGTTAAAAAACAGTGTCAGCACCCTACCATTGGTTCAATGGTGCACATATAATAAACACACACAATAAGAATTAAAAACAGCAATTAATTGTTAAAAACAAGTTGTCGACGCAGCGTTTCGGTTTCTAAGTTGACACCTTCATCAGGACAGGGTTCTATGCAATAAAGAAACAAAGTATTAACACAACATTTTCTTTAAAACACACCTGTGTTATCACTCTTTTACAAACTACCCATTGCTCTTTTTTACAGTTATCCATTTCGTTTATAAGACCTTTCTACTATTTGAGCAGGAGGGCACACTTCTCACAAATACAGTTTATTATACTGAGGATAGTGATTGACAGAGCACATTTTCAACCAATGCATGTGATAATGTGGCACAAAGGACAGTGGCAGCTAGATCTCCTGAGCTATGTAAGAAGTTCAGAAAATATGAACTTCGAAGTGGAGTATATCTAAAGTGGCAGTGCACATAGGAAAATAGTCTAATACTATTTCTGATAGCGTTCTATGTAAACGGCTAGGGTTTTTTTTAATGAAAAACTTACTTTAAAAACGAACTCATATAACATTTGAGTCGTGCTCCTCTGTATTCAATTGGAGAAAGGAGTCCTTAATTCATCATAGGAAATCATATACACGAATGAGTGTGAATAATGAAGACATCTCTTCGTGTCTGAAAACACAAATACCTTCCATCAAATTCAATTCAATCGTTTAATTTGAGGTCAATGTACATGTTAGTACAGTAAAGGTTTGTAACATTACCTTAATTATGTCATGGAGTTTTCTATATGTAGAGGAAAAAGGAGCCACCGTTATGAGGGACTTTTTTTGGAGAATTCCTTAAAAGAGTTAAAAAGGATTGTGGTGATTCAATTAGTTCTCAAGTTTTTTAAAAAAAAATATTGTCGAATTTTTAAGTAACCAATATCCTTATTCCATCTATTTAGAGAACTCACCCTTAGGTTTAGGGGACCAGCATGTAGTGCAGCACGTGACTGGATTGCGTCAACTTCCTTCTTTTATATAAAATAAAGTGCTGTTTTGCTCGTTGGCTCTGTTCGGGGTTTTTTTTTAATTGACCACCCTGGAAGAAACATATAATAGTGACGGGTTTATCAATTCCCATTTTGTTTCTACATATTTATCACTATCCGACATTATTACTCCCTTAAGGGGCATGTCGTGTCTCTCCGCAATGCAGCATTTAGTCTATTCTTTGTTGGTCTATCATAGCGTTTGCGAGTGCCGGTTATCAAATATTGCAGTATTCTTTTAGAATTAATTTAACACCCGCAATATTCATGTCGCGTGTCATGAGGCAATGTAAGGGTATTGCACGCCGTATACTTGGACACAACCAGTATTTTGATGAGGTTTACGAGACCAATGGTAATCGTAATTTCTACAAATTTACGCCATCATGCGGGCCTAATGCGCTGGCGTGCTGGAGATGAAACCATCATCTCAACTACAACACCTGATTAAAACCGTAGGCGGCTAGGGCGACAGGTCACGGTTTCTTCCGTTGGTTCGTGCCCATTAGTTACAACCTCCCTCCAGTTATGGGATTCCTCGCGCTTACCTTACGTCCGATACTCGGCCTCCCTGCTCCTTTTTCACTCCGTAATCGTCAGGTTTTAATTCTTATTGTGTGTGTTTATTATATGTGCACCATTGAACCAATGGTAGGGTGCTGACACTGTTTTTTAACATTGTATATTGTGGCACAGTTATTGATACTCAATACTGTATATTTCTATAATAAATTGCTTTCTATTTTTACCAGAATTGTTCTCATATTTTTGTACACAATTTATCAGAGTGGGTTTATTTGTAAGGATCTCTTGAGCTATGATAGTATACAGTGGATAGTACTACCCCTTTTCTTTAATTAAAAATAGGGACTGTTCTGATTTCTTGTTTTCCCCTCACTCCTCGTCCCGACATTGGTTTTATGAGGAGACCTCCCTTTCTGTTTTTTATTACAAAACTTTAATGCCATGCATTCGAAATCTCTTGCAAATAATAGATATACATTTCAGATTCTGGTGTAGGGCTGCTGCATTAGAAAACACTCCTCCATTGGATTGTATTTACTCTAAGGCAAATGTAGCCATTTTTGGGGCCTTTTTTCATATCAATCAATAGTTGTTTTTTTTTAAACATCCCGTAAAATCATTTCACAAAGAATACATAACACAATACAATAAATAAAAAATCATTAATTATTTATGGGAGCTACAATATTTGCCTTGCAATTAATATAATTCTTTCAAGTTTACAAAACTCACTGAGTGATATTACACATTGATGTGACAAATCAAAACAGAATATAACCTAAATAATCTGACTAGTCTGCTGATTTTTCAGACTTCCGACCTAGATAGATGCATTTTTAAATAGCAACTCTGTACTCTAACAGAGTACTCAAGGAAGTGGATTACAACCATGGGTGTGGGTCACACAGGTTTGCAAACCAATAGGGTTGATGTGCATGCATCAATATCTGCTGATACATGAATAAGAACCAACCACTGCCAGCACAATCCAGAGGAAACTCAGTAAAAAACGGCGAAAATGAGTAACAGTATTTACAGTATCAGTACAGAAGCAATGTTTGGGCAATATGCATTTAGCTCCCCTTTTTTTTTTAGACAACAATACTAGGCGAAGGATCCTATGACGAAATGTAAGACAACATTGATTTTTTTTCTTCATATATCCCACCCAACTGAGATATGGTTTAGTGTCCCAGTTATTTTTGATCATCAAAATATGAATTGATATCAGATTACTGTCATTCTTGGTTAACATTTAAATCACCAGTGTCTGTTTCTCATGTTGCCTGATAAATTTGAGACGCCTGCAGTGTACGGCTGAAGTGATTGTGAAGACAAAAGTTTAATCCAAAGGTCCAAGGACTTAATCGCATCATTCTGCAAGACAGAATCATAGCATAGATCCAAATAAACTAGTAATATTGGGACACTCATGAGTAGAAATAGAAGCTGTTTAAAGAGGAATTTTTAAATAACTAACTAAACATGTAACATAGCATGATGTGTATTTTTGAAGTGCACATTCATACGCTGGGACATCTTGGTGCCAAAACTCTGGTCATCATCGTTACCCAACTCAATCTTCAGTTTATCAACCCAAGAAGTAGGAAAGACCAAGTGGTCCCACTGTGATTCAAACCTGTGGTCATCAGGTCAAACACAGACTCCATTGTAATTACAGTAATCCACCTCTCACACTTAGGACTATCACCTTTTAAGATTTCGCCTGCACAGCAGTTTTACTGGTCTTGTGAAATCTCTTGTATTTAATATATCCTACAAAAGGGCTCTTATCAGTTCCCATTGCCGAATTACTGTGTTCATTAGCATTTGTGTAGAACTTTTTATTTTTATTAACTTACCCTGGCTGCTTAGCATTTACGATACTTCAGCTAAAGCTGTTCACACTATTTAAGCCCCTTGCACTGTCGAGATAAGATATCTTCCCACGGAAAAGGCAGACAGCTTCTAAGAGTATGTTGGAATGCTTTCTTTTTATAACTTAGTTGTGTAAAGCAGATGCTTTAACCTTAGAATGTTTGTGGCATTTCCTATTCATGTCTCTGTACCTTTCTTTACACTTTGTAGGCATTGTCAGTTCGATATTTTCAACCTAATCTATTTGGGTATTATGATCAGACTGACTCCCTCCATTATCTCCTTCAAGGAAAAGTCAAACTCCTGTTAATAAACAGATTCTTGGTACAGATCATCAATTCTCTGGCCCGTTGTGCTATTTGTTTCTTTGACACTGTATGTACTTTTACTATGCTTAATGATTTGTATGTCATTGTCTCTTCAACTTGTAAAGCGATCTGATACCCGCATGGGTCAAGTTCGCACTATATGAAACTTTTCAAATAAAATGAATACGTGATCAAATTCTAAGCTTTGTAATAAACATTGCACATTAAAAATAAAGTTAATATACAAGAGCTATGCTATATTACACTACTACTAAACAGGTAGCCACAAATGCAGTTACCTTGCAGTTAAAAGGGACTTGATTTGAATGGTGTAGCAGGTTCAGTGTCACTGGGGCTAAAAGCTCTAGATACCCCACTAAACCCATATTATTGCTAAAACTTAAAAGTAAACAGGCAGTCACAAGTGCACTTACCTTGCAGACAACAGGGCCATTATTTCAATGATGCAGTAGGTGCAGTGATACCAGGACCAAAAGCTCTAGGCATCCCACCAAACACCTACAATTGCTATATTTTACTATGAAACAGGCAGTCACAAGTGCAGTAACCTTGCATATAACGGGGTCATGGTTTGAAGGGTGCAGCAGGTGCAGTGGAACCAGGCCCAAAAGTTCTCAGAACTCCTCTAAACACATAATATTGCTATATTTTACAACTATACACAATTACAGTTATCTTGCAGTTAAAAGAGACTTGATTTGAATGGTGCAGCAGGTGCAATAGCACAAGCTCTAGGGGCTAAATTTTACTACCAAACAGGCAGTCACAAGTGCAGTTATCTAGCTGGCACTAGGGTCATGATTTCAATGGTGCTGCAGGTGCAGTGGCACTGGGGCCAAACGTTGGCCGAACTCCTTGAAAGACCAAATATTGCTATATTTAACTACTAAATAAGCAGTCACAACTACAGTTACCTTGCAGGCACTAGGGTCATGATTTCAAATGTGCAGGGATACTGGGGCCCAAAGCTCTAGGAACCCCTTTAAATGCCAAATATTGCAATATTTCACTACTAAACAGGCAGCCACAAGTGCAGTTACCTTATAGGTAATAGAGTCATGATTTGAATAGTTCAGCAGGTGCAGTGGCACCGGGTCCAAAAGTTGTCAGAACCCCTCTAAACACATCCTATTGCTATTACATCAATTAATTCTACTATTTCCCTCTTTTATTTCTCAAACAGTTGCTATTACTTACCCACACTGTACCACTAGTAACAGCACAATATATTACCTTTTTGTACATAAACAAGTCATAACACTTAAATAGACTTTCTGTAACTTATATTGTACAACTACACAGCAAGCTACAACTTACAACAAAAAAGACAGCTTACTATTAATCATATAGGGGAAATCTAATGCATTTCCCAATGCTTGTTCATATATCTTGGCACTCTAGGAACAAGAAAAGGAGCTAGTGGGGGAGGACGCTTTAGTTTCTCAGTTATTGCAAATGAAGCAAGAGTAAAAGTGTACATATTCGCCCAAATGTGTGGGAAGCAACAGCACAATATGAAATGATAAAATATTGATTTAATGCCTCCATCCACACACAAATGAATGTACAGACTTATTTAAGCAGTGTAGGAATACAAATTCAATGCTTATCCAAACTTTGTGTAGTTATAGCATATGTAAATGTATAATATCAAACATAAATAAAGCAACTGCAAACCAACATCAGCAGTTTAAATAAGGTAACCCATTTAAAAAAAAGAGAGAGGTAAACCTTCTAGTTTTCCAGCCCTACACAATGCATAGATATAAACGGTATTTCTAAAATTATAGTTGTGCTAAATTAATTTAACCTATCCTAACTGGAACATGCATAAATAATAGTTCCGAACCTACATCCTAATGTAAAGTTCAGTTCTGCTAATGCATATAAATATATATTTTCATGGCACAGATTTGACTTGGGGCTAATGGCTGTTTCCAGTGTTTTATATTAGAAGCTTTCGACTGGTTTCTTCAACATTTGACTTTCTATTACACTGTCCCTATAAATAGCTTTGCCATTCAGTTAGTAAATGACGGCAGTGAAATTGTCTGCTCTGTGCTTTTATGTTCCAGCTAAAACATGCAGAGAAAATCAGCTGTAGTCTCCAGACCTGCTCAGGTCAGTGCCGCTTGGACACGGAAATAAATGCCTTTTCTTTAGGCCTGTGCAATGAACTCCGCTCTGCTAGCAGTGTTTGCGGAGATTTGTTAACTACGCATCCCATTAAAAACACAAATTCAGGCAAAAACTCAGTTTGTCCAGGTAGCGGAGTCAGCTACTAAACTGCACCCACAAATGCTTTGATAAGGCAACTTTACATGCTAAAAAGCATATAACTAATTCACAAAAGTGAACTTTGAAAATGAAAAATATCAGGCAATGAGAGAGGTGATGATTTTGGGTTCACCCCTAACCCAGGGGGAGGACCAAGCAGACGCCCTGAACGATTCAGTGGTGGTTCCATCCTCTTAGGACCACCCCAAGCACGGTTATGGGAAAAAATACAATCCCAACCAAAGGCCCTGCAAAGCATTATGGGACAAGATTAGCAGTGGGTAGTGAATATTATAGTATCCAATATCAAAATAATTCTGCAAAGAGCTGCAGTTCAACTAGTCGTTCTTAGGTGTCCCTCACGAGTCAAATGCAAAAGCATTGAAATTATTACATCAAGCTGCAGTTCAACTTTTTTTTACTTTTATTTATTTAATGCGATTTTATATAGCGCAAACTTTACCCACAGGCGTCAGAGCGCTTTACATAAGAACCAGTAGCAAAACATAAGGATTTAGGATTACATACGTTACATAAAAGATACAAACAGAAACAATTGGAAATGTACAAGATGTAAAGTCACACAAGGAAGAGATACAAACAGAAAAAAAAATTGCAAATGTACAAGTAGTAAAGTCACTCAAGGAAGAGATACAAATAGATATACTCTAAGAGTCACAGTTACACCAACCCCAGATTCAGAAACGGGCAGTTTTGGGGGCAGAGAACTCAACTGATATTTCAAGGTATTACATTACTCAAACACTGAGGTCAAAGTAAAGTATTAAATGACTGAACCACTGCTTTTCAAGAGGACCAGGAGTCTAGTACACCTACATCCAACCCAAATAATAGCTAACAAGGCCAGGGACAGTAGGACTAACGAGGGTAAGCAACGGCAGGGCTCCAAGTCCACTGTAAGTTCGTGATAAGCCCCAGTATATCTTTTGCAACTAGATAGCTTGTTCTGTCTGGTGAAGCTTAAAAATAAATTCTTACAACAATACCAATGAAAGATGATCTTATTCATGCAGAGGAGGCAAGCGTTTTAAAATTAGTAAGCTTCAAACTAGTAAGGCAAATGCTTAATTCCTGAGACAGTTACCATATTTGTGGATAAGGAAAATCTGCCATTGGAAAATCTGTAGTAAACTTAGCCTTCTTAGAATTAATATTGCAGTAATCAGAAACTAAATACTAATAATTATTGAACACGTGCTCAAGACAAATGCAAAAGTGGAACAACAAGGCACTTCTTTCTGTTTATTTACATAATGGTACAAAAATACTCTAATTTCTCCACCCCACCCCTCTCGGCAGTAAAGCCTGCTATACACACAGAACAGCACTGCAATACAAAAATAAACCAATCTCCTGCTGGGTGTCCCTCGTGAGTCAAATGCAAAAGCACATAGTAACAACTAGTGGAACTGCAGCTCTATGTAATAATTTCAAAGCTTTTGCATTCGACTCGTGAGGAACACAACACTTCATCTCCTTCTATGTAATTCTCATGCATTTCAACTGCTCCTCAGACTGACAGGCCTTGAAGCCTGGGCTAGATTATTTCCATTGCCAATCCATTGTAGCAAATGAGGTAAAGAGGTTGGTCCTGCATATGTCAGTCATACATTTAAAAAACAAATTAGTTATAATTACACGCATAATTGTGTTCACCATAACTTACAGAATACTTATGTTATAGATATAATAGGAATTATTAAAGACAGTATTCCGCATCGACATATTGGTTCTGCATTAGCTCCTTTAGGCAGGATTTGGTTTACTCTCTCTGCTTTCCCCCAATCAATCAAGCACAACTTATTTTATTGTTGTCCACGGTGAAGTCAGGTTCATTATATGATCCTTGCGCCCCAAAGGTTTTAAAACATGTTACCTGACATTTTGAGCCCACTGTGATCTTTATTGAATGCATCTCTTTTGTAATACACTGTACCTTGATCTTTCAAAAAGGCAATTGTGATTCCACTTTAGAAAAAAAGGTGGAAGACCCCACACTCATGAAAAATTACCAGCAGTTTCCCTGCTAAACATCTAGAAGCTCACGTGGGAGAGGTACTTTGTCTTCACCTCCAAGCAACGCAATTGTTAAATCCCCATAAGACCAGCTTCCACCTGTGCATTGAATTGAATCGATCATGCTTTCTGTGCCCAATAATATTTACAGTGATGGGGATAAAGGTTTAACATTTGCTTTCGTCCTACTGGACTTATCAGCAGCCTTTGACACGATCATTTTTTATTAACAAACTGTGTGAAGACTGCTGGCTTAAGAGGCCCAGCCCTTGATTGGATTTGATTGTATATTGACAATCGGACCAAATCTGTCTATTTGGACCCCTTAAGGCCGCAACATTACAAGTAGAGTGTGGGGTTCTTCTTTGTCTCCCCACCTATGCAATATTTATATTAGACCATTAACCCAGGAGCTGGCAAAAGCAAATTGCAAAATATATAGCTATGCTGATGATTCCCAACTAATACTTCGACTTAGTGGTTCTTCTGCCTCAGAAAAAGTTTAAATTTGTTATGTATTTTATCTGGGAATGGATGGGGCAGTAATTATTTACAACTTAACTCACAAAAGACTGAAATTGTTGTTTTGAATTATAAAGTCGCTTTCTAGAATTCTTTCTAATGGCCCTCAAAAATGGGTGCCGCCCCCACTCCAAAAAAAAGGTAACAGTCTAGCAGTCATTATAAATGGTGAGGCTAGAAGCTGCCATATTGACCCCCCTTTGAGGAATATTCATTTGCTCCCACTGAAACAAAGAATTACGTTGAAAGTATGTTGTGTGATTTGTAAAGCAATTCATGGTGAGGGTCCCCTACTCTTAGCCAACAAGTTTAAGCAATAATCTTCATTTTTGGACCCACATTCATCGTGTCTCAACTTACTTCATCCAACCTAGAGCAATCTATTGCTCCTACTATCTGATCTTGAAATGCTAGGCCTACACCTTACAGTTACTGGGATATTCTGCGGGTCATACCTTGGACCTCATATTTTCTATTTCACGACTTCTTCACACTGACACTCCAGAACCTATAACATAGACTGACTACTTTCTTATTAGTTTCCTGATCTCTATTAGGATATTCCTTTTAAAGCCTAAAACTGAATATTGCATGAGTTCAAGACCATGGAGGCAGGTCACCTTGGAGTCCTTGAATTCTGCTTTCTGTGCATCTAATTTAGATAATGCACAGGATATTAATTCTGTCTTAGCCTTGTTACTAGAGTCCCTCTCCCAAGGTCTAGATAGAGTTACTCCATTTACACAATGTATCTCCAAATCCATTCGACATCATGCTCCCTGGTGCACAGTCGAATTGAGGATTGTCAAATCAAGCTACAGAAAGCTGGAACAAAAAAGGAAGGTTTTAAATCAGTTATTGACAAAACAAACTATAAACTAGCACTAATTGCCTATCACAACAAAATCAGGGTAGTATGCAGACAATATACCAGCAATAGGATTGATCAAGCGGGAAACTCCACAAAAGAAGTATTCAAGGCCCTAAATTAATTCGGTAAACTTCTTGCCTGCTCTTCAACCATTTCTGCCTCTCCGACACTAGGTGGGACATTGGCAATCCACTTTGAAACAAAAATCGAAAACATCTGTTGGTTATTTCCATATCAATGCCACACCTCCTACCAACACATGCCCTATAACTCTACCCCCAGAGACACTTCGGTAGTGCTTGAAAGGTTTGAGCCTATTGCCCAAACTCAGCCACTGGATCTGTTAGCTAAAGCCAAATCTGGCTCTCCCTCTGATCTCGGCCCTCTACATGTAACATCCACTCTAGCCACTCTTCTCGCCCCCATCATCACATAACTGTGTAACCGATCACTGACCCTTGCTGCTTTCCTCGATAATGGAAATCTGTTCTTGTCACGCTCATCTTAAAAAAAACCAATGCAAATACAAAGGAGCCAGCCAATTGTCACCCTAAATTGCTTTGTCCTCTGATGTTCCAAGTTCTTGAGTCCAACGTTAATGAACAGCTTTCTTCTTACTTGGAGCCCCACGATCTTTTGAATGCCTCACATTCAGGCTTCAGAGCCTCCCATAGTGCAGAAACCGCCTTACTAGCAGTAGAAGACTCAATCATATTATCTCTGGATGCCGGAGGCCCAGCCATTCTGGTACTTCTTAACTTGTCAGCAACATTTGATACAGTTTCACATTTCATATTGATTCAACATCTCTACGAGATTGACTGATTGAAAGACTTTCTCAATTGTAGGACTGTAATGGTTTCCATTGGCACCTTTCTTCCAAGATCCTTTCCCTGGACAAAGGGGTTCCTCAAACTTCTTCTACACGCCCTACGCTCTTTAACATCTATGTAACACTCCTTGCACAGATAGACAAGTACTGTAGTTTCTAAATTCTTTATTATGCACACCATACCAAAATAGTTATCTCTTTTGGGCTTGACATTACAAAATGTGAAACAGATTCATCTTCTGCATGAAGAAAACCATCACATGGATGTCCCTTAATTGTATTCAGCTAAATGGAGGCAAAACAGAGATCCTCCTGTTTGGCAAAGCTCAACTACACTGGTCAGAGGAATGGTGGCCGACTGAGGTAGGAACTGTGCCTTCTCCAAGCAAAACAGCTAGAAATCTAGGTGCCGTTTTGGATGAAGACCTATCTATGAAAGATCAGGTTTTATTCCTGTGTGGTACCTGTTTTGGAACTATGCTCCTCCTCAAGAGAATTTTTCAGTGGCCTCCATTGAGGATAAGGAAGACTCTCACTCAAGCATTAATATCAGTAGCCTTGACTATGAAATGTTCTAATACTAGAATCCAATGAATCTCTTCTCTCCAAAATGCAGGTACTCTAGAACACTGCTGCCCGTCTGGTCAACAAACTGCCACCAGGAGCACATTTGGCCCTCTCGCTAAGGGGTCTTTACTGGCTCCCACCAGGAAAGAACACTTTTAAAACTGCTCTGTGTGACTCACAAATCCTTGATCGGCAAAGGCCCTAGGTACTCACAGGAGAAACTCACCTTCTATTGTCCAGACAGAAATTTAAGATAAAAAAATAAGCTTCTACTATGTCCATGCTATATCCATACATCAAAATACAGCGGCTAGGCCTTCTCTCATCTTGCCCCTACCATTAGAATAGGTTGCTCCAGCACATCCATTCATGCACTGCCTTCACAGGTTTTAAAAAAAATCTTAAAACTTAGTTATTCTGATTTGTCGCATTTCCATCCGAATTCTGCACAGAGATGCCCCTTCGGGCTCGAGTCAATTGTGCTATATTAGGTATCGATTAACAGCTGAGCCCAACATTAGATGGCAGGAGTATGCAGAGCATGTGTATCTAGTGCAACACATGCTACAAACAAAATGGTATTTGGAGCAAGTTCACTAATGCTTGTGGATTCACATTAATGTTACAGTGAAAAAGCCAGATTCCTTTTTACCACAGTTTTATGCATGCATACTTTATAAACCATGAAACATTACCTACCCAGGATGTATCCGAGGCAGCTGGTTGACATGCACCCAAGATTCAGATTGAGAGTTTTGCTGATTGCATCTCAGTTTAGTAAATATTCAATTAAGATGATAAGAAGAATTTCTGTAAGGAGTTTAAAAATGAAACTTTAGTTCTTCCTGCCCTGCCTATTTTGCACAACATATAGCGTTGCACAAGGAGGAAGTGACTCAATCTGAGTTTTTGATCTTTTTGTTCTGGTGACAGTTCTTTACCAGCAGGCAGGCGTAGCTCAGTGAGTGAGAATGAGGGTGGATGTTGGTAAGCCCGAGTTTTCCAGACAATAACTGCCACAACCAACTAAAAACATGATGCAATAAGCAGCCATGCAGGGTTTAGATGATATTATAAGGGTAGAGGCTTGAGAGGTGTTAAGGGTGTCAATGTGAAGAAAAGCAACATTTGAGAAGTATGCATCTGTCTCAAAGCCGTTCAAATGTATCCAAGCATTGATATAATTATGTGCTGTACAAAAAGAGCTTGTGAAACACGTGTAACCAGCAGTGGGGAGGTTACAGCTCTGGGGGCTGAGGGTCAACTGCAGAACTTTGTGCCTGACCTGCAGACTTGAAAACAAGTAACTGGAGTGGTGGGTTAACACACCTGGATATGTAAAACCTCAGGATTATTTAAATTTGATATTTGGTATAATGTGTCTCTAAAGCCAAAGATCAGTGGAGGTTTTTTTTTCTTTACGGAGAACAATCTCCTGTCCGCAGGAGCATCTCACGCTTAATATGCTTCACATAGACCAGAAGGGAGTTTGTGGGGTACACCAAAACCAGATTACAAAAAAATAGGGATTAGGATGTGGGGGGATAGCATCTTGCTCAGACATCAGGTCTCCATATGCGTCAATTGCTCCCCTTGGTTTCACTGCCCTGTTTTGAGTTTGGCAAGAGGGGTTGACTCTTCAAAGATTCAGAAGGACGTGTCTATGTCCAGGTGAAATCTGACTGCACCCCATGTCCATCTGGGAGTCCACTCAGCAGAGACCCACCTACAGAAGACATTATTTGGGGAGGGGAGTGTAATACTCTACGCACCCCACTAGCATGTTTATTAACAGAGTATCCCCATGGTAAGGTTTGCTGCAACCAGGTTCATTTGGAAGGAGGTGGTGCTTGCCAGAGGTGATACCTCCGGGTCTAGCCAGCGCTATATAAAACCTTACAAATAAATAAATAAATAACAGGTTTATCGTTTTTTTATTTGTCTGCAGTATTATGGGGTACACATTTTAGATGCAAAACGGAGAAAACCCTCTTGAATCCAAAAGGTTAATTATTATTTATTTTTTTTACAAATATTTATTTATGAGAGGCTGGTTGATGTTGAATTGATAAATCACTCAACTGAGGAAAGGCTCAATATCTACAAGGATTTGGATTCATGTTAGATCATTATGATCTGAATGTGAATTAATTCTTCGTATTTATTTATTTGTAAGGTTTTATATAGCGCTAGCTAGACCCGGAGGTATCAGAGCACTTTCAGGAGCAGTACAAAACAAGCATTTACAATGCAATGGTCTCGGCATTATTAAAGGTAGAGAGAGCTATTGGCATTGCTCATGACATTTTTTTTCATTTTTTTTTAAACATAAATAAATGGTATTGTCATTTACAATGGCAATAGGTGAGCATTAGAGAGTAGTAGAGAGTATTCACAGACACAGAGCCACACACACAGAAAGCCACACACACACACAGAGCCCCACACACAGACCCCCCCCCCCCCACACACACACACACACAGAGCCCCCCACACACCCAGAGCCCCCCACACACCCAGAGCCCCCCACATCCCGAGAGCCCCCACAGACCCAGAGCCCCCCACACACAGGGGAGGAAGCACAGCCAGGGGGCAGGGGAGCAAGCACAGCCAGGGGGCAGTGGTGGTGCTGGATGTGGTGGTGGTGGTGGTTGTGGTGGTGTTAATGTATTGCAGAGCATTGTGAATATTGTGCAGCATGTTAAAAAGTTATAAGTTATAAATAAGAAAGTGTTATAACCATTTGTCACTTTATATATAACCTAGAAAACATTATATACATTTGACGCATCCTAATAAAAAACAGAATTTACACCAAAAATGAGTTCTAGTTTTGTTGTTTATGCAAGGAAGGGGGCAGTGGGGGGAGTGGAGGTATAGGGAGGGGTGGGGTAGGAGTGGAGGTGCAGGGAGGGAGGGGATGGGGAAGTGGAGGTGCAGGGAGGGAGGGGTGGGATTGGTGGAGGGAGGGGTGAATGAAGGAGGTGGAGGGATTGAGGGGGAAGAGAAGGTGGAAGGGGGAAGTGAAGGTGGGAGTGGAAGTAGAGGGAGGGGTAGAGGAGGTGCAGGGAGGGAGGAGGGAGTGGAGGTGGGAGTAAAGGTGGAGGTAGGGGGAGTGGAGTTGGTAGTGGAGGTGGAGGGAAGGGAAACAGGAGTGGAGGTAGAGGGGGTGGAGGTCGGAGTGTAAGTGGCGGGAGGGGGAGAGGAGGTGTAGGGAGGAAGGAGGGAGTGTCAGTGGAGGTGGGAGGGAGGGGGGAATGGAGGTGGTGGTGAGAGCAGAGGTGGAGACAGGCGATTCGGGTCTTTGAATAGCACCAGAGGCGCAACTAGAGCCACATTTCGGGGGGGGCTAAGAAAAAATTTGGGGGGGGGGCTGAACCTTTAATCAGTAGGCAGAGTGGAGCTGCAGGGGCTCTTATAAGGGGTGAAACAACTGCAAGGCCTAATTAACATTCAAATGGCTATTTAAAGACCTGTGAAACGTTCGGGTGCGGCTGTGTGTGTGCCCGGGATTGGTCTCATCCCGGGCTGCCACACACGACAGCGGGGGGGCTGAAGCCCGGTGAGTTCAATGGGTGTTGCGCGCCTGAATAGCACATTACACGCTGATCTCTGCATTTGTGTCCTAAACATGCAAACTACCCTGTCAGCACCACACCCAGGGAGTCCCTGGACATACACAGATCTCTGCAGCAGGTGCCTTAATCCAGTGTAACATCTTAAAAGTGCTACTAAATGTCTAGGCTGCTGTATGCAATTCTTGTGGGAAAGGAGTGTCACTTTCACACATGCGGGGCTCGGCTCAAACTACCGATTTTGTTTGAAGCCGAGGTCAGCCATGCCTGGGATAAAACGGATGGGATGTCCCGGAACAGAAAAGGGAGATGCGAGATTCAATGTGACCTTTAAACCCATCAGCAGTAGATAGGGTCATGGAAGGTGCGTGTATCCCGGAGGGGTGTGTGTTTAAGCAGTAGCGCAGCTCGGATTCCATGGGTCCTGGTGTGAGCAAGGACAATGGTGCATTGGTATGACGCTTTCATCGTATTATCCAGCAATGATCAGAGTTCAGTGGCCCCCTCAGGGTTCTGGTGCTACTGCACCTGCGCACCAATGGCAGGAAGTCATGGGGTATAAATTGCTGTAGGATCCGTGTGCTAAAGTATAAGCTTCACATAAAGGGCGGTAAAGACATGGGGCCACCTTTCTGCGGCAGTGGTGTAACGATCTGTAACTAAATGCATCAAAATGACCCCTGAGCAGTACAAGGAGGTCTCGTAGTGTGGGACGTGGCAAAAGGGGGGGCTGGACATGCAAAAGGCAAGCAGGCACGACAGAGTGGCCTGCTGGGTCTTGCAACATGTTCTTAAAGTGGTGAAAAACCAACAAGGCGTCATTAATAAAGGAATGGACTTTTAAAGACCTGTGAAGTACTGGGGGGTGGGGGGGGGGGGGGGGGCTGTGTGTGCACAGGAAGCTGTTTCAGCCCGGGCTGTCACACAACCTGTGCACTGCCAGCAACCTGCCAGGCCAGTGCACAACACTTGCATCACCCTATCTCTGCCTGCCATTGCGCTCCATGCTTCTGAAAGGTAAAAATAAAACTTGCATTTACGTTTCAAAACTCCGATCCTGCAGCAGTACACTTCCAATGCCCATGGATGCCAGTAACCCGATTCAAAGTCCCATTCTCCCGATTTTTTTTTTAAATCTCCCTCTTTGCTCTTCTGAAATGTTGGCATGTATGTTTGCCTGACACTGCCCCGGCCACCGCGGCCTGTCTCAGACTACCCAGGCGCTCCCCTGAATTCCGTTTTACTTGTGGGCCCCAGAACAGAGAGAGGGCTTGCGAGCCTACAGACCCAGTGGCTTCATCCCAAACACTGATTGGCCGGCTGAAACAACAGGAGCCGGTAATCTATGCAGCTCCACCCTCTTCTGAATGTAGCAATAGGTGGCGCATAGAGCTGAGCCCAAGGCGCATAGATTTGAGTTTAGTCACATGGGGCACTTCAAAATAATTCACTCTGGCGCTGCTGTTGTTTGTCCCGTTCAGCTTGTCGGATTATGTTGTGTGCAGTGCAGCGCCCCTCCCCTCCGTCTCACCCGGCTACTCCTGGTCATTGTGTTCCCGCTCAGTAAGTCCCTGAACAATGGGGGGTGTTGTGGCAGGAGGCGCGGTGCCCCGAGATCCCGGGTGATCCTCGGCTGCCTGCATTGTTCTCAGTGCCCCACCTTTCATCATTAGAATGTAAGATCTGTTGCTTGAGAGGTTGAATGAGTTTTCAAAGTCGGGACCCAAGGATATTAACTGCGCTGCTGACTCCAGGACACGGTTGCTCTGAAAAAAGTAATAATCCATTCAGCTATCCTACGAAATACAGATCTGTGATCTGCATGGTGCGCGTTCTTTGCAGCAGGCATATTAACTCTCTGCGCTACTTTATGCCTCTAGGCAAAACTCCGATCTCACTCTCTAGCAGAAACATTCATCACAAGTGCTATCTTGACATTTATATTGCTGCCCAAAAGCTAGATACACAAGGAGTTCTGCAGAAGGTTTTTTTGTGAAATAAAAATAACATAACTTGTAAATTACTGCTAGAACATAGTGACCTCCCCCCACCCCCTTTTGAGGTCAGCGCCCAGTGCGGCCCAGTGCGGCCGCACCAGTCGCACTGCCCTAAAGCCGACCCTGAGGGCATGTGTCTACTGCACTCTCTGCGTGCACACCTCGCCGCCCGTCGAGTACGAGTAACAGAGACAACCGTGATTAATACTCTGTCTCATCCACCCTAGTGCTGAACACTCCCAAAACGTCACTTCCACTGAGCTTGAACTAATTAAAAGGAGGACACAAGTCCGCCCTGTGAGAAGGAAGGCAAGCTTGCTACCTGCACCCGACTCAGAAAATCAATGCAATTCGAACTTTAAACAAGATTACAAAGTACAAGTAGGGGTAAAATACTGCAATAAATGACAGACTCTCCAGCACAAGAAGAAAATGTTACGTAGGCAAGGGGGGCCTGGGGCGAGTGCAACGGGGGTGGCCGCGCAGTCATCGTGCTCAGCTTTCCACTACACAAACAAGATTTGGCCGGGAGCCAGCATGCGCACACACACAGCTGAAATAAAACAAACTGGAGAGTGGTGCACGCACGCCCAGCATCTGTCTTCAATTACCGCGGACCCTGACAGCTGGTAATTAAAGAAATATGCCCTTCTGCTGCGCGTGTCCGCACTGAATATGCACTAGGCGGATTGCGTGCTCTCTTGTAAAAACACACGCATGCGAGGGCCAATTGCTATGCAGCTGGCAAAAAAAAAACCAGCAAAAATCACGAGATTTCTGGAATTCGGTAGGTACGATTTTCGAAGCCCTCAGAAAAGGACTCTTAGGCCACGCCCACTTTGTGGGCCGTAGGCCGGCCCTAAAAAGCATTAGTTCAAAGCAAAACACAACAGTCAGGAGCAAGCACATCTCTCTCTAAAGTCAGGGGCAGCAGAATTCAGAGTGATTCACACGTTATAAACATCTAAATAGTAACAAGCATTTGCAATGCAATAGGTCTCGCATTAATTAAGTTTGAGCTATTGGCATTGCTAAATATTGCAACACCAATTGCAACAAAAGTCTATAAATTGTAGGCCAAAAAAAGTGTATTTATTTTTGTAGCAATGGTGGCATGCTGCGCTTCAGATGAATAAAAGTAAAGTGTGCCATACTGCGATTGCTACAATACTTAATTGTGGATGCATTAACAATTGATGTGTGCACTGGTGGCTGGTGGTGTGTGTGCCTGTAGAAATTGTGCACTGATGGCTGGTTGTGTGTGTGCCTGGTGGAAGTGTGCACTGCCGGCTGGTGGTGTGTGTGCCTGGTGGAAGCGTGCACTGATGGCTGGTGGTGTGTGTGCCTGGTGAAAGGGTGCACTGACGGCTGGTGGTGTGTACCTGGTGGAAGAGTGCACTGACAGCTGGTGGTATGTGTGTGCCTGGTGAAAGCGTGCACTGACGGCTGGTGGTGTGTGTGTGCCTGGTGAAAGCATGCACTGACGTCTGGTCGTGTGTGCCTGGTGGAAGTGTGCGCTGGTGGTGTTTGTGCCTAGTGAAAGTGTGCACAGACGGCTGGTGGTGTTTGTGCCTGGTGAAAGTGTGCACTGGCGGTGTGTGTGTGTGTGTGTGTGTGGTTATGTGTGCGGTTGTATGTGTGGTTGTGTGTGTGTGTGTTTGTATGTGTGGTTGTGTGTGTGCTTATTTGTGTCTTCGTGTGTGGTTGTGTGTGTGGTTGTGTGTGTGGTTGTGGGTGTCGTTGTGTGTGTTGTGTTTGTGCTTGTGTGTGTGCTTGTGTGTACTTGTGGTTGTGTGTATGTGGTTGTGTGTGTGTGGTTGTGTGTGTGGTTGTGTGTGTGGTTTTGTGTGTATGTGTGTGGTTGTATGTTTGTGGTTGTGTGTCTGGTTGTGTGCGTGCAGTTGTGTGTGCGGTTGTGTGTGTGGTTGTGTGCGGTTGCGTGTGGTTGTGGTTGTGTGTGGTTGTGGCTGTGGTTCAGTGAAGGTTCTGTGTGCAGCCACATATGGACATATTTAGGTACTTCTAAATTCGTAATGCACCTTATGTTTCCCAAGCCGCTTTGTCCAATTAACCAGGCACACTATATACATTAACATAAAAAAACGCTCATGTTACCCAGCCCGTTAGACACAGATCTACACACCCGCACTACTGGACACTACACATAAAAAAAAAAAACATTAAAAAACAGCAGATAAGACATTCAACATTTTCCGTTTATTTAAAAAAATGCACCAGGTATTTTATTTTCCCAACTTACTTGATGTTTGTGGAGTTCAACTTCAGAGGCAGTCCAGGCTCCTCATGCAGGCCCGCCTTTCCGGGGACCTCCAGGCAGGCACGGAGAGTCATTTCCAGGAGAGGCTGATGGGGCTGGGTCAGCTTTTCAGTTATGGCTGGCTGTAGAGCAGATTTACAGTAAGTCACAAAGTCCTCAGTGAAGCCCTTTTCTTCTTTCCCAGGTGGCGTCTGTCAGTCTGCCTGACACCAAAGTATTCTGGTGTGACCATTGTATTGGTCACAGTGGGGGCAGGCAGGCAGCGTCCTCTAAAAGTGAGGTGTTAATCACTGGCTCACAGCAGCAGCAGGGCCATCAGAGATAGCCGTTTTCGTGCTATGCTAGACTGATGGCCGATACTTAAAGGGACAGGCATAATAACGCTTGGATTTATTTACATTACCACCACGATGTTAGGAATGTCAATGTAAAGATGCACCCCATTGAACAGCAGTTCCCCCACTTACTGGAACACATTTGATCAACTTTGAAAGAAAAAAAGGATGAGCTGGTCTGGCGCGGACAGCAACACACCAGCTACAGTTTAATGGCTACAGGTGCATATAGGCACTGAGCAATCTTCCATTGTTGCTAGTGGAGCGTTTAGTGTCATTGCTGGCTGTGATATGCAATGGTAGATCCTCTGCCCTCTCCGTCTCTCCCACTCCTTTTCATATCACTGATTGTGAATTTTCCTTATTCTGTCCGCACTTTTAAAAAATTCTACAGTTCATGTCTTGCCTGCGACCATAGAAGGGGAGGATCTGGCTCTGGGAACATGAAGAAAATAAAATTGTATCAATCCATGCCAGCTTGCCACACGAAAGAACAGAACACAGTCTGGTTGTCTCCAGTTACTCCCAGCCCAAAAAAGTAAAGTTCTAGCAAACGAGAGAGCCAAGCGCATGACGTCAGACAGAAGTGGAAGGGAGACCCGAATGAACAGAATTGGAGTAAAATTACTTGCCAGCCCTCTGGCCATGCAGTGAATGCTCTTTACTCTATTTCAAGCAGTGTTTTTAATTGGGGCCGGCCAGAGCAGGGAGGAGGGGAAGCATGCCTTAAGAAGCCCATTTAAACATAAATTCGAGAGCTGCTCCATTGTTTGCAGAGGGGGTGGTTGTGACATGCTTGAAATTGACGAGAACGACATAGACTCTGGGTTAAGGCATGTGGCAGGGTCGGACTGTGGCAGAAAATTGGACCGGCACCAAAATAAAAGAGGCGACCTTTAGTGAAGGCGACATCAAGATCCTAAATATTTAGAATTTCAAAGAAAGGCACCAGCACTTTTCCAGAAACCGGGGCTTGTTTACACGCTCACTACAAGCACACCCCCCGTGACTGAGTGAAAGGGAGGTGGGAGAAAGAGGGGTGGAGGAGCGGTGGGGGAAAAGACATGAGAATAAAAGCAAAACCAGTGCGGTGCTCGTGAAAGGGCGCTGCGCTGATAGAAAGAACTTCTAAGCAGTTCTCAACAACTAGTAAATAAACAAGGTGGCTCACCCTCCCATAGCGATTGTGAACGAAAATGAACAAGAAGAAAGCAATATGCAACAGAAGAAAGGTACAAAGGGGAGAGGAAAGGAAAAAAAAAGGGAAGCAAACACAAGGGGAGAACCAGAAAGAGGCCATACAAACAGCTACATTGACCGCACCCCTGCACGAACTCCCTAAGTGGTAGTGACCGCACTGTGTTTACAAACTCTGCTGTCTAGGGAGTTCAGTGAGTGTTTGCTGAGGACAGCGCAGATCTGCTGAACACGCATGCATGCTCCAGTCCTGTGCACGGTTGGGGGCTGAACAGAATGGTGCTACCGCCCCAGAATGTGAAGCAAGGTGTCGTGTGTGGTGACAATATGGAGTGATCTGGCAGTCCTAGCTGCATCTAAAGTACGTTAGCCCGACTTTGACTCCTTTACATTTCATTTCCTGGTGCTCTGGGGAGCAGCCTTTTAAGTACGTGCATCAGGTAAAACGTGCACGTGGCGATGAACGTTCACGGACAATGTGGCACCTGAGCAAAAGCATAAACTGTGAAGAACTGCATTCCGTAAGAAACAAGTGATGTGCTTTTTTCCCAGGTAGTTGCAGGTAGTTCACTGGGCTTTATAGCGCCACGGTAAGGTAGAAACACTCAAAATAAATGTCCCCGGAGGAGACACCTAACCCAATGTGCAATTGAGCTACCGACTTTGGAACTTGGTCTCCGAATTTACCAAAAAGGAATGTGTAACTGGTGCTCCTATATAGCGCGCCAATACCTCCGGTCAAGTTCTCGCTATGTAAAACTGCAAAACAATTTTAAACAAGTAACATAAAGCTTAGCAGGTGAGAGAAAAAGACATCGGGCTGGAATGAAATAAGAGACAGAGCAAGAAAAAAATAAGCTCTCGGCATTGCTGTGGCGGGGTCGGGAGAGCACATTCCTTTGAAGTCGGATGGGGGGGCGGGGAGCGGATTCCTTTGAAGTCTAATGCCGAGGCTCAGACAAATGGTATGGTGTGCGATGTGCACGCGCCCAGCTCACATGAACTGTACCTAATCCGCAGTTTGGGTAGACTTTTCGAAAGCCTTACTATAATCTCGCCCACCATCCCTACCAGATGGCTTAGACGAGACCTAAAAAGGAGGTGACGCCTCAGAGCAGCAAAAAGGGAATCAACAGGGAAGAACAAATTATAGGGGAAGGGGGTAGGGAAACATGGGAGAGTGCCACAAACATCTAAACAGCGCGGAAGTTGGAGCAGCAAGGCTAGCAGCGAGACCAGGGAGACCTAAGGTCATGGAACATAAAAGGAAGAGTAAAAGGGAGAGCGAAAGGAGAGCCAGATGAGCAGAGAGATAACCCATGCAGGTGAAAAGTATAACAATGTAAAGTATTTGAAAAGGTTTCATGATGTACATATGTATGGTAATATTTTGTGTGGTTCTGCATGGATTCTATCTGTAATAAACGGGTACCTCTATTTGTATTATGTCCAAAGGTGACACGGCTAAGAGTGGTTTGCATTCTATTTTCAATGACTGACATTTTTGAGAATGGATCCCATGAGATAAAAACCTGATGAGACACCTCAAATAACAGCTTCTTTTATTTTTTCGTTTTTGTGCAGCATATTTTTTATTTCATAACATTACAAATAACACTGTATTATTTTACAACAAAACAGTACTTAAGGTATAGATCTTGAGAAGGATAGTCGGTCTTGCCAAAACTGGAAGCAGTGATCTGCAGGTTTTGCACAGAACAATGTGAACATAGAAGGACATGGGGATGCGATGAATCTTGGTCGCCTTAGACACTGAATAGTACAGCACCAATGCCAATGGAGAAGGCAGGTCCTCTAAGCAGTGGTACCCTTCTCTGCCATTGATCTGTCTGCAGCTCTTCTGGGCTATTGAGCTTCTAAACGACCACAGGCAATGGTAATATAATTTACCAGTTTTATTAGGGACTCCAATATCTCTTCAGCAAATAATATCTTAAGTTAGTACGGTTTTCATCTTTGGAATATTCCCCAGAAGTCGAACATTTTCTGGAGGATTTCCAGAAAGAATAAAAACGGTGCACCAAAAAGCAGCAGTTGAATGTATATCAGACGGTACTCCTTTAAGGAAAACGATGTATGGTCAATTGGATTGGTTAGAGAATGTTACATGGATACAGATCTAAACAGTTGCACAAAATGAGAAACATTGTACATGGAGGGACATTGCTTAGTAACAAATGTGTCCCAACTATAGCTAGAGTCACTGTCCATGAAAGGAGCGATAGCATAACAATTCTAGACCAAAAAGACACAGTTATCATGATGATTTGCCAACTCTAGAGAAATGGAACCAGTAGTGAGGAATTGCTTAATATGTTGACCGGAAGACAGTAATTGGCCGTGGAATATGATATGTCTTCAGTCTGCAAACTGTGAGCTATAATAGATTTAAGAGGTAGAAATACACTTATAGGTTATGCTCCAGTGGATAAAACTATTTGAGGGTGTTAGAAAGAACGTAGGTTGTTGGTTGGGGTGGGTAAAACCTTCTCAAACAACAACCACAATCCTTTTCAGGGTGAACCACAAAAGTTACTACTCTAACTCTGTTAGCTTGGCACAAAGGCTTACCCTAGATGCAATGTGTAAAGTATTTATGCAAGTAAGTAAGTAATTCGTTATTGCTCAGTTAATTAAAACCATTGTTTTTTGTTCTGAAAAAAAAACCATTGCAATTAGCAAATTTACATATAAATGAACTTAAAATGTAATTTTGTCTAATAAAACATTGTTATCAAACGTTTCGGTTAAAAGTTACTATAAAATATTCAAAGCAATTCATGAAGCTAAAAAATACAGATTGCGTGTCGTTAGGCTTTCCATTATCTGATGCTAAGTCTTTATGTGCACCAAAAAGAGACTATATTCTAATCCGTTCCGCAATGGGATCTTGGAGCAGTTTTGAGCAGTACCCTCAAATTGACCTGATCAAAATGAGAAACAAGCCCGTCGGCTACCTGCAGCTTCTACAATTTCTTAAGATTTAAAAGGAGGAATTTGGAACTTCGAGTTTGTGGTAGGAACGTACAGGAAAGTCAGCAAAAATTAAGTGTTGTGTAGGTTAGATCTCTCCCTTCTGGCGTTCTGCTTCTTTTCCGCTTTTTCCAGGAATTTGACAGGTGACTTGCTAATTGGATGTTTTTGCCGTCAAAGCATGCTTTGACTGCCTGCCGGCATGTCCTTATTCCCAGTTTCTTTAGGGTTGGCTTTAGATGTTGTCTGCGCTCCTTATTCAGGCCTTTACAAATGCATATTAAGTGAAGGATATCATCTTTTGTATCCCCACATAATCGGCAGCTTGTTGTCTTTTGTGGCCTTTTCCATGGGGGAAGATGGTTTTGTGATGGAAGGATGCCCAGCCTTAGTCGTATTAATTTCTCCTTTGAGGACCGTGTGTAACCGACTCCTAAGTAGCTTTGGCAGGAGCTACTGGTATAGTTTTTAATGACGGTCAAACCATGTGCCCTATTAGCTAGTGTTGCTTTGTCCTCTGTTAGCGACATAATCTTTACAGATTTGTTTGCTAGTTGTTTGAACGTATTATGTGAGTCAGTCCTCTTCCAAGCATCTTGTAGGACCAAGGAATCTATTGAATGCTTTAAGTAAGTTGCGGCGGCACTCGTATTTCTCCTTTCTAGCTCGTTCCAGAGATGGTAATCCAAGCTTGAGGCATCGGCTCCCCGTATTTTGTGCCATCTTTTGGCATAGGCACCCATTCTTTCTATTCTTTGGTTCCTCAGGCCGAATTCAAGTCTTATTTGTGCTTGAGAGGTGTGCTTAGGCAAATTGAATAACATTTGCATTGCCCTGGCTGTTGTAGTGTTCAATATCTGTGCATCCCTCCCTCAGAAGCATTCGCTTCCGTAGGTGATGGCCGGTGTTAATTTTGCTTGAATTATTTGTAGAAGTAGAGTGAAACTGCAGACGGATACTTTATTTTTAAGATTTCTCAATGTAACCGATATTGTAATTCCTCTCCTTGATATTGCTTCCTTCTGAAGTAGGAATGTCCCTTTTCTGTCATCAATTACACCCAGATATTTGTATTCGTCCACGGTTTCCAATGTTAATCCTCCCATTTGCCAGAGAAACTTGGGTGTGGACTTCTTTACATTTATTCTCATGGCTTTTGTTTTTGAGAGTTTTATGCTGAGGCCATTCATGGCCGCGTGGGTGTATGTTGTGTTGATCAGGTGTTGTAACCCTATCGGCGTGCCGCTGATAAGCACGATGTCATCGGCGTACATCAAGTTTGAAACAATTAGTCCTCCTAGATTTGGGGCGTGAGGATTGCATTCGTCTAGCATTGGAGAAAGATCCGACATAAAGATGTTAAAAAGGGTCGGAGCTAGCACGCACCCTTGTTTGAGGCCCTTGGTCGGCTGTATTTTCCTTGAAAGGCCATCTCCTGAGCCCAACTTAATTTGTACCCACGTGTCCGTGTGTAATAGCATCAGTTGTGATAGTAAAGTTGAAGGTATTTTCCTGTTTGCCTGCTTCTCCCATAGTAATTTTCTGTTGATGTTATCAAATGCTGAAGTATAATCAATAAAGCAAATGTAGAGGGGTAAGCTGGCGAGTTTGACAGCATCTTTTAGAACAGTTAGAGCCGGAATGTTTGTCGTCGTTCCTGATTTTTTCCGAAAGCCTATCTGGGTAATGGGGATCACAGCATTTTCATTCACCCATTCCGTGAGCTGCTCTAGTAACAGGCCAGCATAGTATTTGGCCTCGTTGTCGATTAAGGCAACAAGTCTATAATTTTTTGGATCATTTTTGCTGCCTTTCTTATGTATAGGAGCTATTACTGAGCCTTTCCATGAGTCAGGAATTGTTTCAGTTTCAGAAATCTGTTTGAACAATGGTGAGTGGGTTGCTGCCCAGTATTCCGGGTTTTGTTTATACAAGATAGGGGGAATTCCGTTGGGGCCCGGCGCACCTCTGTCTTTCCTTTTGCTATCCTGCTTATAATTTGTTTTTCGGTGAAAGTCATTATTATTATCTCTGTTGGTTGAGTGCAATGGAGGATTATTCTTTCGAGTTCTGATAGCATCTTAACGGTGTTCTTTGGTGTTGTGTTAAAATGAAGCAGTAGGTATTAGTACCAGGCTTCTTCTGTAATATGAGAATTAATACTGGATGTTCTTGAGTTCTGAAGGTCATTCAATGTCTTCCAGAATCTTCCGCGGATGTTGTTTCCTTTTGCATCATGGAGCAACTTAGCCCACAACTCTTCCTCTGCTTCCCTTTTCAAGTTCCAAATTAGTTTCGTTGTGCAGCAATTAAACAGTACTTAAGTGAAAACACAACACAAGAAAAACCCACACTAATTTAGAAAAATAGTAAAATGTAATAAATAATTTGCCACCAAAACAACGAAAATCCAATCACTAGAACCGGAAATATATAATTTCAAAGATTTGAGGCACATAAAAAGAACAATGCCCCACTCATGGTTTTCTGGTCATGTGAGACTGGATGAAACTCACAATTTTAGTCTGACCACGATGGAGTATGGGCTGGATACAGGGGCCAGGTTCGCCCTGCTAAAAAGGGTACTTTCTCCAAGTCAGGCACAAAGAATCCTGTTCATGGTAGAAGAGGCCGTGAGGAGCAGGCAGAGAATTGCAGATGGTCGGCACTGCAGAACGAAGAGCAGTCAGGCCATCACAGATGCTTGTCGCTGTAGTGCACAAATCCTGTCGGGCATCGCAGACTTTGCTGAAGCTTTGTGTTGGCAGTCACCGCAGGTGGTCAATGCTGTAGCGCGAAGTACAGATCCTGCGTTCGTGGCGGTAGCTGTAGAGTGAAGAGTGGAGTTAACTGAAGCTTCACATTGGCAGTCGGCAAGATCTTCGGTGAATGGGCGTGTTTGGGGTTACAAACAGCCCAAAAACTTTAGGAGCTTACCTGATGTCAACCAAGAGTACAAAACCTGGGAGGCACCTCTTGGGGCTCAGGAACCAACTCCAGCAAAGGCCAGGAGGGCTCAGGCAGGTCCAGTGCATCAAGTCAGCTGGGTAGTTGTAGGGAAGTCTCTGAAGCTGGTTATGTCCCTGTAGCTCTGAACAGGAAGTCAGTCAGCTAACCCTTGGAGCCACTCTGCCCGGAATTAACCGAGCAGGCCCAGTCTCCCTTCTCAGACACCAGGGCAGGACTCAGGCAGCAGGACAGTCCTTTTGTAGTATCCCCAGATCCAGGACTGTATTAAAGAGTTGTTCTGAGGGTCCAATATTTATACCTGATGCAGCTTTGAAGTGGGAGAAACTTCTAGACCCCCCACATCTGGTTCTGGAACTATCTTCCTCCCTGCTCTAGTCCCAGGATGTCTGGGGTTACAAAAGGCTAGTTCTAAGTTCTTTGTGTGAGATTGTGCTGCTGAGGCAGCCTCTTTTAAGTGCAAGTGTGGTAGGTGACAGCTTTCCCCTCCCATCAGGTCAGGATGACCCCTCCAACCAGCCAACACCCAATCCCCCCTTTGTGATAATGTCTGGGAGGAAAAAAGAAAAGGCAAACTGCACATAGCCATGTGGCCCAGGATACAACCCGCAGGCACAAGATTGTTAAGACAAGAAAATGGCAACTTTCTAAAAGTGGAATTTTCAAAATTGTAACTTAAAATCAGAGTTTACCATTTTTTTTTACCATTAAATAAAGTTTGGAATGACAATCCCTTAGACACCAAACATGATATTTTGCCCTGTTCTGAAACAAAAGATATCAATTATTCAACAAAATCATGTAACAGAATGTTGTCTTCTAGGAGAGCTAGGCCTTGCAGTAGTAAAAAACTAATTTAGGTGTGTTTCACTACCAGGGCATGTAAAATCTAAAAGTACACACCCAATGTTTTAAGTACAATGCACACTGCTTTTTGGAGCTGTTAAGGGCCTTCCCAAGGGGTGATATATATATGTATTAAAAGAAAGATTTAGGTCAGACAAAAAGGTTTAACTTGTCAGGTGGAAATGGCAGTTTAAAACTGCACACAGGCTGTAATAGCAGACCTGAGACATGTTTAAAAAGCTACTTATGTGGGTGGTACAGTAAGTGCTGCAGGCCCACTGGCAGCCTTTAATTTAGAGGCCCTGGGTACGGGTAGTACCACTTCACTAGGGACTTCTATAAAAGCACCTCGATACCCTCTCTGTGATTAGTGCGCTATACAAATCAACATAACATAACTTATAAGCAAATTAAATGTGCCAATTTTACCGTGTTTGGAGGAGAGAGCACACACACTTTAGCACTTGTTAGCAGTGGTAAAGTGCAAAGAGTCCTAAGCCAAACAAAAATGAGTTCAGCAAAACAGGAGCGGTGAAGTCAAAAAGTTTGAAGAAAACCCCACCAAGGATTCCAGGTGTAAAGAGGATATCTCAATTAAATGGGACATAAAATTAAAAGTACTCTAGTGCTATCATGACTATAGGGTATTAAGAAAATAAGATGTTGGCGGATATTTAGTAAGGGTCAAAAATCATATTAGGAAACAGTAATGTAAAGTATTCTGCGTGTTGGAGCCAAACTGAGGGCGAGTGTTAGTTGCAAATGGACGCGGAGGACAATTCAGAGGGTAGCTTTAGTCAAAACTGATTAACCTCTTCGATGGGCATGTGTGTCTGAGGGCCGTCCGAACTGCGCACGCGTCGAATTCCGCCGCACCACGGTGTAATTTGCGCTGTGTCGAAGAGGATAAAGTAAGAATGTGAGTTGTAGTGAGTAAGGTCTTTTTTGATGTTTTCAATTCAGGTTAAGTACCTATAAGAGAAGTAACAGACACATGAATGAAGGGGCAATTCAGTGTAGTGGATAGAATTAACTTTAGGAATATCACAGATGATAGTGTTTAAATGGAAAAGGTGCTGGAGGAAGTTGTATAAGTGTAATTTATCACAAGTATCCAGTGTACAACATGAGGACTTTTGGGCCATGGCATTGTGTTGTCAGTAAATCCCCATTAGAAATTGGGTTTCTGCTAGTCAGAGGTAAGCACCCAGTCCAAACAGGAACACCAATCGTAGTCAGTGTAATAGAAGATACACACAAAAGTGTACCTGAACTCACCCTCTGGTAGCCTGGCACAGAGCAGTCAGGCTAAACTAAAGCGGCAATGTGCAAAGTATTTGTACTAGAAAAGATGTGCTTTCCTGGTAGGGAGAAACATCTCTACTATGCACTCCACTGAGTAATTTTATCTTGGTATAACCAGACGTTCGTAGTTTTCTAGATTCATAAACCACTCCTAACTGTTCATCCACATGAATTTAACACCATACATATATCTGAATTTATTCACAAGAATTCTTCTTTAACATATAGTGTTAAGTCATCACACTAGGTTTGTTACCTATCCCATCGATATTATAATCCTAATGCATTTCAGACCTAGCCCTTCTTCAGGGGAATATTTTTCCTAAGAAATAATCAAAACATCCAATAAACAATATCATTCAGAATGGACAGTACAGCCAAACGAAAACCTTAAATTTAAATGGAGACACCCCGCACTTCACCAAATGTTATTGGGAAAAAATACAGATATAAAATCCTTTATTAAAATTCCCAGGCTACACAAACACTATAGATATAAGACACCTCGCATATTCTATGATAGATTAAATCAATTGAAGGAAGAGTATCAATTTACACCTTTACAGCTAGAAACTCAACTAACACAATGCAGGGAACTAGAAGTTGCAATTGACACACAGACATTGAAAAGATGGGAAAGGCTGGGAGTTCATCAACTAAAAGATGTAGTAGTACATGGAGAGATGAAGTTGTGGGAAGAAATTAGACAAGACATACCAGAAGATGTCTCATCCCTAGTATTTACCTATCTCCAAATCTTGAGCCTAGTTAACAAGCTACGACTTCTAGAGGGTCCACTTCCCGAAGCCATTACTCATGCATTATATGTCAAACAAATGTTGGGTTCGGGAACTGGTATCACATCCTGCAGCAACAAATTTACAAAAATTGTACCAAGAGCCCTTCTAAAAATACAGGAGACCACAGGTTGCCGTACAGAGGCAGCCCAATGAAAGAACTAGAATAAATGGTCCCATAAGGCTAATCGCAGGGCGGATTTTAAACAAATGCACTTTTCTTTAAATGGCAATTATACTACACCCCCAATAAATTGCACAAAATGTTCTCAGAAATATCATTAGGCTATCCCAGATGTAACGGTTTAGGAGGGGACTTGCTACATATGTACTTCTCCTGCCCTAAACTGACTGACTACTGGTGTAGGAGCTTTCAGTTTGTTAGTCGGCAACTCAAACATAGCGTAGATCCCAATCCTATGGTTATTTTATTTGGGATCTCCAATTCAATCTTAATGGTGCGACAATAACAATTTGTTTTTCATGCTTCTTTAATAGCTAGATCCTTGATTTTACAAAACTGGAAATCATTAGATCCACCCAAATTCGTACAATGGGTAGCCAAAATGAGAAGTATGAAAGAAAGAGGAAAACTATATTCCCTTAGGGTAGGGGCTATCCAGAAAGTTGCACAAATATGCGGAGCAAAATAAAATGAAACATCTGTAAGCACTGTAACAAAGCACTAGGTGAACAAATAGACATGGATAATAGGTGATAATTATAACTATTGATTATATATGTTACTAAGGTCTATTTATTGTATTCTATACATACATATTTGTTATAGACATAGATAACCAGCTTCAAGAACTTTTTATACATTATATATGTCATTACGGTCTATTAATTTTATTATTTTGTATACATTTGTCCTTGGGTATAGATGCCCACAGGTAAACATCTAAGCACTATAATTCATAATATTATCTATTGTATTACAATTATGAATTGTTGAGATTCTGCTTTACCCGCTTTTTTCTTTCTTTCATATCATGAGTCTGTGATTGAATAAATAAAGTAATTTTTTTAAAGTAGATGTTGAGATATACATTTTTAAAGATCAAATGCAAAAATATCACTTAGAAGCAAATAGCACTCAAAGAGTTAATTGGTTGCGCTGGACATGGGAAAAAGTCAAGAGTTCAGGCCGCCGGCGATAGAGCACAGGCCGGCAACAGGATCCACGCAGGGCCCACTAAGCAAAGTACCCTAATCCTTGTCACAGCACAAGATGCGTCCATGATTCCCATGCAGTTGGGATGTTGTGCCGGATTTCTCCAAGCTACTGCAGCAATGCATTGGTTCCATTGAGCAAAGCACTGGTTCCAAGTGCAGAAGTTCCGAAGGTGATGCACCAGGTCAATCAACACTGGAGGAGTGATACATCGATCTTCTCCACACAGTGGCAGCAATTTATTGGTTCTGAATCAGTGGATCTGGACGCAATGTGGAGGTTTTGAGTACAATGCGGAGGTTCGACTCCTGCAAAAGATGATGCGTCAATTCTGATCATGCAGCAGAGATGCGTTGGTTCTACGGGAGCATGCACGTGGGTCCACTTCCAATGAAGCATACACAGGAGCAGGCGGAGAGGCTGATATGCCTGAGTCGCACAAAACAGAAGACAGGCAAACAAGCCCTTGGAGAACACTCTGGGCTCAAGGCAGAGTCCAGCTCTCCCTCAGCTGTGTCAGAGAGCAGCAGGCATCTTAGTAAAAAAGCAGTTCTTCCAGAGCAGCAGCCTAGCAGAATTACATACTTGTAGCAGCACATCAGTTCTTTTGACAGAGGTTCTTTACAGGTCAAGGAGTGTCTCATTTGGTGGGGTCAGTGCTTATACCCAGCTGTGCCCTTGAAGTGGGGGTGACTTCAAAGAAGGGTCTCTGAAGTGCACAGAAGCCCTTTCTTTCCAGCCCTGGCTCCAGACTACCTGTGGGGGTAATTGGTGCCCTGTGTGGAGACAGAGCACTGCCTATTCAGGTGTGTCAGCCACTCTCCGGCCTAGGAAAGGGTCATCAGAATCCAGATGGGCACTCAGACACACCTAATCTTCCTGTGTTTGTGGCTGTCTAGAGGGAATCCAGAAAGTGCAGCTATCACCCACCCAGATTGCAGGCACACAGAGCTTTAAGAGAGAAGAGCCAACTTTCTAAAAGTGGAATACCTAAAATGTATTTTTAAATCCAACTTTACCAGTAAATAGGATTTATCATCACCATTTCAAATATATAAAATATGATACATCCACTCCTCTCTAATCAAGAATTACAGCTTAAAATTGTATTAAGGAATTCCCAATGCTAATCTATAAGAAAAGCGGCCCTCAAAGTAGTGATAAACAATGTAATGGTTTTCTACTACCAGGACATGCAAAAACATAAAAATACATGTCCTAACTTTTACTTACACAGCACTCTGCTCTATGGGCTACCTACGGTCTATCATAGGGGTGGCTTATGTTTAATAAAAGGGGGAGTTTAGGGCTTGGTGAAGGGTATTAAATGCAAAGTCGAAGTAGCAGTAAAACTTCACACACAGGCTCTGCATTGGCAGGCTTGAGACATGTTTAAAGGGCTACTTGTTTGGGTGGCACAATCATTGCTGCAGGCCCTGGGTATATGGTATACCACTTGACAAGGGGCTTAGAGGTAAATTAAATATGGTAATTTTGTATACACCAATGTTATCATGTTTTAAGGGATAAGCACATACACTTTAGTACTGGCCATCAGTGCTAAAGTGCTGAGAGTCCTAAAGCCAATAAACAGAATCAGCAAAAAGTGGAGGTAAGTAGGCAAAAGGTTTTGAGGTGAAAACACCCTAAGGCTGACAGGTCTACAATGATTCCCCTCTAGCTGAAAGTGGGGAATGCCACAGAACCTCTATGGAGTTCTCTTCACTAAGGCCGAACAACCTAGTTAGACCATCAGCATTGGCATGGTCTTCCTGGGTCTGTGTTCCTGAAGTCCATACCCTGGACTGGAGAGAAATGGACCTCCTCAACTGTTTTGGATTCTCACCCTTCATTTGCATTAGCCACCAGAGGGGCCCGTGTTCAGTCTGAATCAGGAAGTGAGCCCCAAACAAGTATGGTTTCAACTTCTTCAGTGCCCAGGCTGCAGCAAAAGCCTCTCTGTCAATAGCATTCAACCTTTGTTCCCTATGGAGTAACCTCCTAGAGATGAAGGGAACAAGTTGATATAGGCCTTCTTCATTAAGTTGAGAAAGTACCACCCCTATGCCATACTCAGACGCATCTGTCTGTACAATAAATTGCCTGGAAAAGTCAGGGGCCTTAAGCACAGGGGCTTTTCATATTGCCTGCTTAAGGGAAGCAAACGCTTTCTGGCATGTCTGTCCAAATCGCATTCTTGGGCTGCTTCTCTGAAATCAGCTCTTTCAAGCGGGCAATGATGGTCCCACATCCATTGAGAAACCTCCTATAGTACCCAGTGAGGCCCAAGAATGCTCTGACCTCAGTCTGGATTTTGATGGGCTCCCAGGCAATGACAGTCTCTATCTTGGCCTCAAGGGGCTGCACCTTACCCCTGCCCACCAGGTGTCCCAAGTACGCCACAGATCTCTGCCCCATTTGGCACTTACCGGCCTTGATAGTCAGGTCTGCCTATTGCAGAGCCTGGAGCACTTCCTAGAGGTGAAAAAGTTGGTCCTTTCAGCTGTTATTGAAGACCGCTATGTCATCCAAGTAAGCAGAAATGAAGGTCTCCATATCAGCAAAGACCTGGTTCATCAACCTCTGGAAGGTGGCTGGGGCATTTTTGAGCCCGAAGGGGAGCTCAAGCATTTTTGAGCCTGGAGCGGACCTTGAACTACGAGGCAGTGCTGGTGGTCAGATCCGTCTGACTCACCGTAGGGTGTATTTTAAATTCCTTCCTTCATGTTTGATGAACAGGTGCTGGTGCGAAGTGGCATATTAACTGTGTGAGAGCAGTGTGTTTTATCGTGGTAAAGGTCATTTTAAAAGGCATTTTATTTTAACTAAATTACCTGTGCCCATCGTCCCCGTTCCGCCGCGGCTTGTGCCGTTTGTAGCAGAGGGACTACCCGGGCTCTGCAACACCTTCTTCCAACTTCCGGTGTGCCGACTGGTAAGCTGGTCGGTGGTCTAGCTGCGCGTCCTCCCGCACCTATTTTAACACGGCTAGGGTGCGGACGCGCAGCGGACCTTGAACTACGAGGTAGTGCTGGTGGTCAGATCCATCTGACGCACCGTAGGGTGTTTTCAAAATTCCTTCCTTCGCGTTTGATGAACAGGTGCTGGTGCGAAGTGGCATATTAATTGTGTCGGAGCAGTGTGTTTTATCGTGGTAAAGGTCATTTTAAAAGGCATTTTATTTTAACTAAATTACCTGTGCCCATCGTCCCCGTTCCGCCGCGGCTTGTGCCGTTTGTAGCGGAGGGACTACCTGGGCTCTGCAACACCTTCTTCCAACTTCCGGTGTGCAGACTGGTAAGCTGGTCGGTGGTCTAGCTGCGCGTCCTCCCGCACCTATTTTAACACGGCTGGGGTGTGGACGCGCAGCGGCGCCGAAGGCGTGCCTAAGGCAAGCCCGCCTGCGCCCGTCCGCGTCAGACCGCCGCCAGCAGCCAGAATCCTTGCTGGTCGAGGGTTTTTTGTTCCTAACAAGTACTATAATTAAGGCTTATATGTACTACACCAAAGATGAGCTTGTGACCCTAAGAAACCCTTCCAGCTCCGCTGCACACACTGACCGTTTGTCAGGTAATATTACTGCTTCCATACATGAGCATATCCCCTCTAAGTCATCTACTGTATGTACTACCAAGGCCAGAGCCATAGGGGAAGCCCCTCCACCCTTGAAGGCAATATATGTCAACGCACGATCGATATCTAAACATGCGTTAGAAATCTGGACTCTTTTGGATCAAGAGAAACCGGAGGTCTGTTTTATGACAGAAACCTGGTCTCATGAACACTCCGCCCCAGATATTGCCACTGCCTTTCCTTCTCATTATAAGTTAGCGAGGCGGGATAGAGTAGGTGGTAGAGGAGGGGGCCTAGCTATTGCGACAACAGGTTCTCTAGAAGTTAATATTATAGTGCTCTGTCCTTCGATAAGGCTGAAATACTACTTTTTAAATTAATGTTGCAATCTGGTAGGAAATGGGCGGGAGCTCTAGTGCACAGACCGCCCGGTTACAAGGCAAAGTTTGTGAACCAATTAATTGAACTGATCGCCCCTTGTGTGATGGGAGCCGATAATTTCATTCTTATCGGTGACTTCAACTATCATGCTGAACTGTCACATGACCCCGATACTGACCAGTTGATTACATCCCTCCAGTCCTTGCGTCTGGAGCACATGGTAGTGTACCGACCCATCAGGCCGGCCACACCCTTGACCTGCTGTTTACGAACTGTACCAGGATCATTATGGACCAACCGGCACAGCTGTTGTGGACAGATCATTATCTGTTACAGTTTAGTCTCCCTGCTAAGGAACCGAAAATAAGACCATCTAACGAAAGCGCCATGACTAGATCTCGGCGCAAAGTTACATTGTTATGGACTTCAAAGTTGTAGCCATATCAAATATTAACGACATTGAGGAAGCGATCACTGACTTTGAACAGGCGATTGCAACTACCTTGGATAAAATATCGCCGTTTTCCAGAGTTAAGAGGAAGCATAAACCGTCACCTTGGTTTACTGCAGATCTCAAAACTCATAAATCAGCTAATAGGAAGGCGGAGCGCCTCTGGAGACAAACGAAGACTGCTATAGATCTAGACAGGTACAGAGTGAGCCATCGTACATATCTAAATAACATCAAAGAGGCTAAAAAGAGGTATCTAGCTGGGAGGATAAATATTGTGCTAATTCAAGCAAAGAACTCTATAAAATAATGAAAGAGTTCACCACCCCTGAAAGTATCCAATCCTCTGTGTCTCCTTCCCAGGAGTGGGTTGATAAATTATCCTCCTTTTTCAACGATAAGATCAGGGCGATATACCGTTCCCTCCACCCATCGCAAAAAACCACCAGGGGAGATTAACAAACCGCCCTGCTGAATGAATTCCAACCAGTAACTAGGGAACAGGTCACGGAGATTATATTTAAAATCAAATCCGGATCTCCTACAGATCCGTTCCCCCAACGAATGATCAATATCTTGGCTCCCTCTCCGATACCTAGGCTCACTGAGATATTCAATCTTTCTCTGAATCAAGCCATCGTTCCTGCCAGGTGGAAGAAAGCCCTTGTCAGGCCTATTTTGAAGAAGCCTACATCAGATGCTAGTGTACTAGCCAACTATCGTCCGATCTCATTGCTGTCCTACTTTGGGAAAGTTCTTGAAGCCTTAGTAAATAGACAACTAACTGGCTATCTTGAAGGACAGAATCTACTAGATCCCTCTCAATCAGGGTTTAGGGCAGCACACAGCACCGAGACAGCGGTAATCACAATGATTGATAACATCAGGCTTGCCCTTGACAAGAAGGAATCAGCTATTTTGGTGTTATTAGATTTACCGGCCGCTTTTGACACCATCTCCCATGACATCTTGTTACAACGGCTCTGGGAGATGGGGGTCCGGGGGAAGGCCTAGAACTGGTTTAAGAACTATTTGAAAGGCCGGTCAACCGCGGTTCACCTTGGTCTTAAGGCAGCATGCAGTAGAGTGGTGTGCTTTGGAGTACCGCAGGGCTCCATTTTGAGTCCCATGCTCTTTAATCTGTATCTGACTCCCTTGGCCAAAATAATTCAACTGTATGGCTTTGAAACGGTATCGTATGCCGATGATACTCAGTTATTGATAACGTTCGGCCCTGACCCCCTCAGACACTATCATCAGGTTTAAGAAATGCATGACCCACATTGATAACTGGATGGGTCAAAATAAACTGCAAATGAATAAGAGCAAAACAGAGATAATCCTCTTTGGCAGAGCGGAAGATCATTGGTCCAGTGACTGGTGGCCACAATCACTGGGCCCCTGCCCACCACCAAAATCAACTGTTTGCACCCTGGGGATCACCATCGACAATAAACTGTCGATGAAAGCTCATATGGACCGGATCGTGGGTACCTGTTATGGAATCTTGCGCAACCTGCGTAAGATTTTCAAGTGGTTACTAATTGATTCTCGGAAACCATTGATCCAGGGACTAATCATGAGTAGAGTAGACTATGGTAACGTACTATTGGCCTGCATAAATGACAATCTCTATGCCAAGCTACATACCCTTCAAAACACTGCTGCCAGACTTATTTTGGATTTACCCAGGAGATCATCCTCCAGTGCCAATTTAAAATCTCTACACTGGCTACCAATGAGGCTGAGCGGCAAATTTAAAACTCTTTGCCTCGTACACAAGAGCCTCTGCCATTCTGGCCCAGGGTACTTAGGTAATAAACTGCTGAAATACCAACCGAACAGAACGCTGAGATCGAGTTCTAAATATCTCTTAACACCATTGAGAACGCACACGACGAGACAAGGTGGACGGTCTTTTTCTTATCTCCCCCCTCATCTCTGGAACAAGCTCCCTCCACACATTTCTACCATCTCTGATCACATGTCCTTTCACAAGGAATTAAAAACCTGGCTATTTCCCAACTAATAGCTTTTGACGACCCTCACTGTGTCTGCAAGCGAATTGAGACCTAACGGTGATATGTTGTGCTATAAAAGACCACATGACTATGACTATGACTATCACTCTAAATTGATAGTGGCCCTCTGGTGTGGAAAACAAATTGACTTCTCCTTTGCTCCTTATGTTTGGCGATCTGTCTATACCCTGATGTAAGATCAAAGGTCCTTAAGTACTGGGCACACCTAATCTTCCCCTAACCGGTCAATCAGCTCATCAGCTCAAGGAATGGGATGAGCATCAGTCTTGGTGACTGAATTGAGCCCCCTATAGTCCACACAGAGCCTGAGTTCAGATGTGGTGCCCGGTGGGGCAGCTTTTGGTATCTGTACCACAGGACAGGACCAGGGGCTTCTGGTAGGTCCTATCACCCCAACTCCAGCATTTTAGAAACATGTAAGACTGTTCTTGACAGGAAGGTTGTCTCCTGTGTCCACATCATGGGTACACAGGTGGGTAATCCAAGGCATTTATGAAAACAGAGGTGTACTGCCCCAGCTCTTGGTGGAAATCCCTCTGCTGTTCAGAAGTAAGACTGGGGTAAGGACTACTCTATCCGCGGATCAATCTTTTTTCTTGGAGGCTAAGAGGTCAGGGAGTGGTTCACGCTCCTCTTCTCCATCTGTCATCAACAGCATGGTGAGCTAAGATGTCTCAAAGTGGGGTTTGACACGATTTACATGAAGCACTCTGTGGTCCACCAGGTATGTAGCCTCCCCCTTCCTTTCAGCCACCTCATAGTTCCCAGACCAATGGTCCTGAAGGGCCCTGGGTTCCACCACCCACACTTTCTGCCCAGACTGCAGTACCACAGTGATAGAATTCTGGTCGTACCACTGCTTCATCACTTCCTGACTGGCTTCTAAGTTGTCTGAAGCTTGCTTCAACAACTTAGCCATTTGACTTCTGAAGGCTAGCATGTAGCTTACTACATCCAGGGGAATCTTCCTGGGAGCTTGCTCTCACCCTTCTTTCACCAAACTCAGAGGTCTTCTTACAAGGTATCCACACAGAAGCACAAAGGGGCTGCAGCCCACTCCCTTTTGTGTAGGCAAAGAGAAGGCATGGTAAGAATACGTCCCAATTACACCTCAATGCCTCAGGCAGGCCTTTAACCATGCCCTTCAGGGTCTTGTTAAACCTTCCCACTAGCCCATTTGTTTGTAGATAGTAAGGGGTGGAGAACTTTTAAGTTACCCAACACTCCTTCCACATTGACAGTATATAAGCAGACATGAAGTTGGTTCGACTGTCAGACACCACTTCCCTGGGGAAACCCACTCGGGTAAAAATCCCCTTTTGGGCCTTAACCACTGCAGGTGCAGTCATGATCCTCAGAGGGATGGCCTCTGGGTACCTAGTGGCATGATGCCCCAGTCTGGAATCAATAGGCCCAACAATGTCAATGCCCACTCTCCGAAAGGATGTGCAAACACCAAGTAAGGGATTAAGGGGGGCTTTTAGCCTCTGTCCTGTCTTCTCACTGGCCTGGCAGGTCACACAAGTCCTGCAGAACGCATCTCAGGAATTATTGATCCTAGGCCAATAAAAGTGGGGAACAACTCTTGCGAAGGTCTTGTATCTTGGCCCAGGTGTCTGCCAGGGAAATTTCAACGAGGCAGCTCCAGTAGGAAGGCCCTATAGCATTGAGGGACAACCAGGGCCCTTGTTGTCCTATACACAGGAGCCTTAAGCTAACTGTAAAGGAGGTTGTTCGCCCAGTAAATGTGATGACTTCCAGAGGCATCACCTGCAGCTTGGGCTTTGGCCTGTTGCCTAATGCCCTCATGAATTGGGCACACCCTCTGTGCCCTACAGAACTCCTCCTTGATGGACCCTCCTTTCACATGCCATCCAGACTGGACTACATGCCCTACAATGCCCTGGGACACTGAACAAAATTCATGAGGACATCTTACATGGCTCACTGACTCATGCTCCGGACTGGGAGGCAATTGGCTCTTCGCAAGTTTCTAAAGACAGGAAGATCCAGCTGAAGACAACCATACAGAACTGAGTTCACAGTCGAACCGACATTCTCCGGCAAAAGGCTTCATCAAATAAGTAAGCAACGTTTGCTTTTTATTTTAAAGAATGGCCACATGAGACTAATTGGGCCATGTGTACATTCATTTGAAAGAAAACATTCTGCCGCTTTCACAAGTTAAATATACCACGTTGGCGGCTTGCCATTCAGAAGGACGTTAAGCTGATTAAGTATGTTTAATTTTTTTGAAGCATTGATTGACCACCTCTAAAGAACATGGCCCGCGCGACCAATAAACTTTTTGAGGGCTAATTGCTTCTAAGCGCTAACTTTGCGTTTAATCTTTAAAAATTCATATCTCGACTTCTTATTGGTTTTTTGTTGTTTTCTTTCTCGGGAAGCTGCATCTGAAACTGCATTGATGGATTTTGAGCTGGCCAAGCTGGAGACCTACACTGTGGTGCAACTCAAAGACTTTTGTAAGGGTGTTCACCTGTCCACTAAAGGCTTCACCAGGAAGGTGGCGCAACAAAAGGCACTGAGAGCCTGGGAAGAGGCCAGTAACGCAGGGGCTAGGACCCCAGAAAAGAAGGTGCAAGATCACAATCTACACCAAAAAGTAATTTGAGAGAACTATGGAACTTGACACCTGTAGAGGGACATCATAAATGTGGCACATGTACATGCTGTAATCAAAGTACTGAAGCCTCAGAGTTCAGATATCAAGGGTATCAAATGGATACATGCAGATTTTTCTATTGCCAAACCAAGCAATAAGCTCTATATTGACAAAACTAATCAAGAAACCAGACTTTCGAATTCGACCGTTTCCGACCGGTATTACAGTTTTCTTATGTAGGGGGCTACATAAGTACAGATTCGGTAATTTTACCGAATCTGTACATTTACCGATTCGGTAAAATACCGAATCAGTAAATGTACAGATTCGGTAAATAGAGATGTAGGTGGCACTCTGAAGAGTGCCACAGGCCTTCAGGAGTCGGTATTTTACCACCCAATCCAATTGGGTGGTAAAATACCGAATCCAGGTGTGCATGCACATCTGTGCATGCACACCTGTGCCATGTGTCACACAGACATGCCCTTAGGGCATTTGTTACTCCCTAGCACACGTATGGTATTTTAAACAGTTAAATACAGGTGTTTTCACATTTCACTTCATACAGCAATCAAAATAAATTTCTAGATCCTTTTGTTCAGGGTTTTGTCGTTGTTTAATGAAGAAGACGTCACAGCCAACACGTGTTTCGTCGTACTGGGGAATGTAACCCCCGACTTTTTCAAGGCTATTCTTCGTTGCTGTAGTTCGTTGTTGATTGAGGTGATACTTCCAACCCTCAATGGGGTTCTGGTATGGCTATCGTTGTTTTTTATTGTTCCAGCTTCTTTGATGTGAACACCATATAGTGGTTCACTCTCTGCAAGCTTTTCGTCAGGTTCCTCGCGGGGATTATAATACGTCCCTTCTGCTTCGCGTAAGAGGCACACAAGCCTGTAATTGGGGGGCTAGAGGGTGTCAAAGTGACACCCTCTGCACCCTTGCAAGAAAAGGTAATTACCGAATCGGTAAATACCGATTCGGTATTCCACATTGATTCCTATGGGCTTCAAGGCCGATTCGGTATTTTAGAAGTGGTAAATTAGATTTACCTACATCGGGCCCTGAAAGTCATGAATAAGGAGAAAAGTCACCCCAGCCCGGCTAGTCAATCATTGCATAGGGGACCACCATTCTGAAAATGACTTCAGCTGGGCAGTGTTAGCAGTCATATTACCAGGAGGGGACATCGAGATACGATTGAAAATAAAAGAGGAGCACTTATACTACAGTTCAACACAGTCATAGATAGAATTTATGATGGATGTTTGGAACCATTTCTGTAGATGCTATCTGGCGACAGTAGATACTGTGGACCAGGAATCGGACAGGCTTGACACAAACGAATAAAGTTTTACAGCAATTTAGTCGGTGCTGTTGTGATATGTTCCAAACAAGAGGTTCAGAAACACACATTTGGGAATTAAGGGTTTTTACATGAATGTCCCACCGGAATTGAGCCAAGTCAGTGGGTGTACAAGAGGAATTATTTTCTGATCACATTCCAATTCGAGGCCTACTTCAGCAATTTTGTAGCAGGCAATAAAAAGGTCCACATTGCAATATGTGAAGAGAGTTCTATTGGCAAGACGGTGTGGCAGCCCCACGATGGATAGTTATGACGGAATTACATGCTCTACAATGCCGTGGGGCACTGACAAATTTCATGAGGTCATCTCATTTTCAGTCACGCACGCCTTATATGGCTGATTGGCTCACGCTCCGAACTGGGAGGCGATTAGCTCTTCACAAGTTTCCAAAGAAAGTTGAAAACAAACTGACCAAGGGGAGTTCACATTCGAACCGACATTCTCCAGAGAAAGACTTCAACAAATATGTAAGCAACATTGTTTTTATATACATTAAAGAATGGCCACATCGGGCTCATCGGGTCATGTACACATTCTTTTGGAAGAACAAAATGCTGCCACTTTCACAAGTTAAACATGCCACGCCGGCGGCTTGCTATTCATAAAGACACAAAGCTGAGAAAATGTTTATTTTCTTGCAGCATGGATTGACCACCTGCAAAGAATGCGACTGAGCAGCTTGCATAGTTACATTGAGAGCATCCATTGGCAGACTTCAAAGAAAAGTAAGTTGCCAGAAAGTAAAAAGGTAAAAATTGAATTGAGCGCTGGTAAAACCGGAAGCACCTTTTAAAGGGCTCCTGCTAAATCTTCTTTGAGGGACATTTATCGCGCTGTGATCTTTTACTCTGTTTAAAACCCATCTTATGTTTTAACCTCACTTTATTCATTCGCGCTTATTCTCACCTTTAAAAACCCTTCCCTGGTCCACCACTGCTTTGCAGATTGTTGTGGAGGGGAGATTAAAAACTCGACCGCGCCCCGGAAGTGACTACTTCTTCCGGCCTCCTAGTGGCACGCAGGTCAGCAGTCTAGTTACTCTGCGCAGCCAAAGCTACAAATAGAATCACCTTCCTAAGCACCTCGGACCTGCCAGAAGGTAAAAATTGAATTGAGCGCTGGTAAAACCGGAAGCACCTGGTAAAGGGCTCCTGCTAAATCTTCTTTGAGGGTCATTTATCGCGCTGCGATCTTTTACTCTGTTTAAAACCCATCTTATGTTTTAACCTCACTTTATTCATTCATGCTTATTCTCACCTCTTAAAACCCTTCCCTCGTCCACCACTGCTTTGCAGATTGTTGTGGAGGGAAGATTAAAAACTCGACCACGCCCCGGAAGTGACTACTACTTCCGGCCTCCCAGTGGCACGCAGGTCAGCAGTCTAGTTACTCTGCTCAGCCAAAGTATAAAAGTATGCCTTTCCGTTCGCGCAGCGGACGCGCCGGAGGCAAGCCCGTCTGCACCCGTTCGCGCCAGACCGGGCCAAGGGCTAGGACCTTCTACGTCACACCCCGCAGCCCCCATACGCTACACTCGTGAGACCCTCCTCCAGCTTAGACAGACCACCCACACACCATGTCTCCACTCCCTCTCCTTGGAAGAGCGACAAAACAACTGCTCTCACTGACCCTATACCCTAGCACCACCATCTAAGCCCAAAAAGCGGTCAATCAAGATGGCCCTACTCAACTGTAGGTCCCTTCCTAAACACTGTGTAGAAATAAATCTGCTCCTCCAAGACCTAGAGCTAGAGGCTCTGTTCTTGACAGAAACCTGGCTATCTCCAACTTCAGAGCCAGACATTGTCCAAGCCCTCCCGCCAGGCTACCTAATTCAACACCACGACAGGCCCTCTGGAATAGGCGGTGGAATTGCTGTTATCTATAAAAACCACCTGTCCTGCCGTCTTCTAGACAGCCCTGTCCAGCACTGTGAAAACGCACACTTCTCCATCCAAATTTCCCCGCTAAAATCCTTCCCAAGCATCCTCATTTACCGCCCCCCAGGAGCACAGGGACGGTTCTGTAGCTCCTTGATGGAAGCCACCATCTCCCAGGCTTGATCATCTCCCAATTTCACAATACTGGGAGATCTAAATCTCCACTTCGACAACCCAGCAGACAAAGTGGCAGGAGACCTAATTTTAGACCTAGCCTCCTACCACCTCCACCTGAAAAGACACCGGTCCACCCATGCTAAAGGCCATCTCCTTGATCCCATCTTCTTGAATATCTCCGAGCTATGCACAGACGAGCCCCTCCCCATCCCTTGGTCAGATCACTGCTTAATCCTATTCAAGAACCAAATCCACACTGAACCCCCCGGCAGACCCCCTCCTTGCCTTCCATCTCGCCCATGGTCAAAACTAATTATCAAAGACTGGATACTCGAACTCGAAGCGACAACACCAGTCCTCAAACCAGACCCAGTCCTAGCTGACCTGCAATTCTCCACCTGGATCGAAAAAAATCCCTAGATCTAGCTCTGCCAAAAAAACATCCCCCCCAATAAAAAGGGAACCTTTAATTTCCCCTGGTTTACCCCGGAGCTTCGCGACTTGAGAAAACAATGTAAAAAACTTGAACGCCTATGGAGGAAGGATTGGTCCAATATGAAAAAAATCGAATACAAATCAGATATGAGATCCTACAAAGCCAGCTTAAAAAGTACCCAGGCGGCCTTCTTTGAAGATAAAATCCAAGCCGCCGCCAACTCTTCTAGGTAAACATACCGCATCATCAGAACACTGATGAAAGTCCCAGACCCGCAACCTGCCAACGATCCCTCAGGCCAAAGATGCAACGAACTAGCAGAATTCTTTTCCACTAAGATCCTTAACATCCTAAAAGCCCTTCCTACTCCCAACCACCCCCCAGACCCACCCCCCCCCCCCAGTTCCCGCAACCAATGCCCCTCGCCTGGACTCCTTCTCCCCGCTAACAAAGGAGACTCTCCCCACTATCTTAAATTCCATCAAGAGTGGCTCCCCCACAGACCCTGCACCCCTCAACAAACTAAAACTCTTGGCTCCCACTGTGACCCCTCTCATTATCAACCTAGTAAATTCCTCCCTAGGAAAAGGCATCGTCCCCCAACTGGAAAAGGGCCACAGTTAGAACACTGCTAAAAAAATCTCACCTTGACCCCTTAGAGCTGGTCAATTATCGACCAAGTTCCCTTCTACCTGGAATCAGCAAAGTGCCGGAGAAATTTGTCAATCAACAGCTCTCCACCTTCCTTGAATCAAACAATCTACTCCACCTCTCTCAGACAGGATTCAGGCCAGGACAGGGCACCAACACCACCCTTATAGCAGTGGTTGAAGAAGCAAGATCGATCCAGGACGCAGGGGGATTGGCAACAGTGATCCTCCTGGACCTCAGCGCTACCTTCGACACGGTGGACCATGCCATCCTCGTCCACCGGCTAAGCAGAGTTGGAGTCACTGGCCTTGCCCTTTCCTGGCTCAAATCCTTCTTAGAGCACAGAACCTTTGAGGTCACTGATGGACACACACAATTCAGAGCTCTCCCTCTCCTATGTGGGGTCCCCCAGGGCTCCTCCTTAAGCCCCACACTTTTTAACGTATATATGTCACCTTTGGAGGACATCGTAGCACCTTTCGGCATAAATGTAATTATGTATGCCGACGACACCCAACTCGTTGTTTCCCTAAACCAGTCGGCCCAGTGTCAGGAAATCCTATCCGCGTGCCTCAATAATATCTCCAACTAGATGAGCGAATCTCTCCTCAAACTAAATGGGGAGAAATCAGAGATCCTATTGCTAGGCAATCAATCCAAACTCCACACCAAACTTCTGTGGCCATCTTGCATGGGAACAACCCCGACTCCAAAAAAAGAAATAAAGAGCCTAGGTGTCTGGCTCGATCAGGATCTTAACTTCCATACACAAGCCAGGAAAACCGCTGGAACCTGCTTGAGGCCTCCTGCGCACTGCACGTAAAATCCTCCCCCTCAAACCCCCTCAATCCAGGAAACTCCTCATCTAGGGCTCATTATGTCCAGGCTAGATTACGGAAACGCTCTATACCATGGCGCCCAGAAATCGGTCATCAACAAACTCCAACATGTCCAGAACGCAGCAACCAGGCTGCTTACAGGCACAAAACACCAATGCTCTGCGAAGCTCGCCCTTAACTCCCTACACTGGCTTCCAATCCCTGAAAGAATCACTTTCAAAACCCTCTGCATCACTCACAAAATCCTTCAAGACAAGGGACCCCCTATCATGAGATCCTTGGTCAAACCATACAAAGCCAACAGGAAGCTAAGATCTGACCTCCTCTCCCTGGCAAGCGTCCCCAGAATCAAAAAAGCACGATCTGTGGGACGTCTTTTTTCATATAACGCTCCTAAGCTGTGGAACGCCCTACCCCTCAACATCCGTAGGGAGACCAATCTATTAACCTTCCGCAAACTATTGAAAACTTGGCTGTTCCCCTAGGTCACTCCGTTCACAGACAAAATCTGACGAGTCCAGCGCCGGGACGCCCACGGGTAGCTACGCGCTCTATAAACCCACTTCCAATTCCAATGTTGGATTGTGTTGAAAGAATAGCTCAATTAGACATACATTGTTGAGCGTGCATTCCCTGTAAACAACATGCTGCCACTGTGCACTTAGAGCAGTCGCGCAAGTGGATATAACAACACGCTGGACTCAAACCAATCCGATTCCGCAGCAACCACAGCACCGAAACCGCCCTCATCGCCGCCACCAACGACATCAAGGCCCTGCTGGACAACGGCGAAACTGTGGCCCTCATCCTGTAGTGTAGTTCCTATTTTCCCAATAGGCTCTGCGCATTGGAATAACAAACAGCAGTGTAGACGTAGGACTGAGGTCATCTAGGTCTCTACTGACTATGATATACTTAATTTAGGTTTGCGCCAGCTAGCTCAGAGGTCACTGGAAACTTTCTTGAATGAATAGGGAGGGATGAACTTCCCTGGCTCAGACAAGAAGGGATTCAGTTTCCGACAACCGCATAAACATGAAAACTTTGCTCCCTCAGAATAAGAGTGTATCTCTAGAGTCGTGTGAAAACAATAGACAGCTATTTCGCTCAGTCAATCATGCATACTTAGTTTCACCAGAGTGCAGAGAAATAGAGAGACAGACGTTTTCAATAAAAGGTGTTATTTATTGAGCACTCTTCTTTCTCATGCAAGAGAAATGAATTGCCACAATTGCAATACTTAAAGTAAAGTAAAGTGCGTACAGTAAAAGTAGTATTAGGAAATAATACTGAAAAAGCATTGATATGGTTTCTTAGCCATATGATACTTAAAAATGGATAAAATATATACATACATAAATACATTGACTAACATACTCAACTCGTGCTTCTAACTAAGCCTACCCCGGTGTACCTGACCTAAGCCTAATACTTGGGAAGGGATGAGTAAGTAGCAGTTTAAGTTAAGTTGTTTAAGATTGTTTTGCCAAGAATCTGCATCAAGAATTCTCTTAAGGGTTTAGTCAGCTCCGTACCTTGGTAATAGAATGTGGGAGGTCTGGTATCTCTTTCCTCAGGATTCGATCTCCCAGCCACCCGCAAGAGTAAGCTGGAAACACCGGAGCTGGATTTTCTTGGCTGGAGAAAAAGACAGCGTCTCGCTCAGTGCGTCAAACGGGAGGGGCGGCTTCCGTGGGCTCTCGCATCAGCTGGGCTCTCGGGCAAGTAGATGGCTGCTCTGCTCCAAACCACCGTGTGCTTGCTTAAGGCAACTGTTGGTATTTTATACCTGGAAGGTGCCAGGTTTGACGTAAGGTTGGACATAAGACGTCACTAAGAACGAACAGTTCTTTCTTGGCTTCAGGAGTTCTTGTTCAAATCAAAACAAAAGCAGGGGGGATTTTCCAGGGCTGCTGGAGGCTTGGTTTGTTTAAAGAACGCGTTGTGCTTTCTAGGAGTTGATGGGAGTAGCCGTGCTGTGCTTTGGACTGCATGGGCTATTACTGAATATGGACCTGATTCTTATGCCTTTATCAGGATATTATTGATTATAACCTCACAAGGGCATAAATCGGGAATATCGAATTAGGGTCCTAGATATAAACACGACACCCACTCCACGGATTGATGTCCATCGTTACTAAAAAACTAAGCAATAGTAAACATTCAACGATGCATGTATGTTTTCCGACCCACCCCAAAAATACATATTTCGCATTTGAAATGGAATAAGGTAAATACACAAAAATGAGTGTTGGTACTGTACGCTTTTCAAGCAGTGTCATCATTCAGATAAATGCATATATATCAGCTGAATGAATTGCGAAAATTACACATGAAATGGCTCTGAATACAGAAAAGAAGGTCGAGACCATTCCATCACATATTTATACAAAATGCTGTATATGTGCTAGAGGCTGAGGTAAAATATTGTCTCTAGTATCCTAAAAATAGAAGCTCTGTTCTCTAAGAATAGTTCTACTTTAAGCAGAGTACCATGTACCAAAAGAAGGTAAATATTTTGGAAAATGGACAAAAATTATTTCGCTTTCAGGGGAGAAAATAGTTCCAAATATTTTCTGCAGCTTTGTTTATCAAAACTGAAGGTCGAATTCAGAGAACGCTGTGTGCTCATTGTTTTTATTAAGAGTTATTCTCGTTGACTGGACAGACCCGCAAATAATTGGTCTACAACATCAGGTGAAAGTTCGACCAAGTTCGAAAATACTGCAACTGTGCAGTTCTCTGCGTGATTGCTATCATCGATGTTTGGATCAGCAATGCTTACAGAAGGTTGTACCTGTTTGGTGCTGCTTTCCTCTCGTACCTCACCGCCACCTATTCGTAGCGGTGAAGTCTCAACGAATGCCGTCATCAGAATCGGTAGCCGCTCGGGACAACACGATGCATGAGTCGTTACAGGACCTAGCAAAGTATCGATATTCATTGGTACTGCTGATTGTAGTGTAAGACGGATGTCCAACACGCATTCTTCTCCGCATAGCAGACATCGAAGCACAGGTATGATGCAATCTTGCCAGATCGGTCTGAATGAAAGAAACCAGGTTGTACTCAGATCTCTTAGCTGGGCCTATCCGAGGACCTTAGTGATACGGTCTCTGTATCGTATTGCTAGGATCGTTTCTTCCATCGTTGCTAGAGTCTTGTCTGTGGATTGGCTTGCCATATCGGTGCAGAAGGAGCAAAAATAAAATTCCTGCCACGAGTCCCAAGATTAAGGGTAGGCCGCCAAAGGCAGAATGGACAAAATTCGGGAAGATGCCCAGAACTGTTTCAAAGGGTGCTAAAAGTCCCGAAAAAATTGTATTAAATACATGTGCGATGTCACTGGTATCAGACATGTTTAAGATTTGGCTTAGTATTTCTACGAGATGCACGGGGCAGTTTGTCGATAAAAGGGAATGTATCTCTGCCGATGTCCTTGACACTTGCAGATCATACATTTCTTTTGATGACGTTGAAGGCACAGTTGTCTGTAAAAGAATAGACTTCATTCTGCTTAAAGTATCAATTCGAATAGAAGAGATATTCAACGAAGGCCATAACGCAGCTCCCATATCTGGATTGCTGTGTGGATACAATACTTGCATACAGCAAACGGCCCTGGAAGTTACAGTTGTCAGATAGGCTTTTCCTGGCAGCATGCCACAACAGCTGTGGTCACTTATTAAAACGTAACTGCCGTTAGAAAGTGGTCTAAAAAATGGCTCTATCCGTTTTGCAGGTGTGCCATTCAGGTGACATGAAAGGTTATTCGAAGACCCTTCGCAGGCTCCATGCAAATTAATACCCTGACACAGAAGTGTACCGCTTAGTGAATTTTTACACTTTTTACCACTAAGAAATACCTCTTTGTTTCCTTTACTATAACATCTGTGTGTATAAGGTAAATCCCAGGTTGATTTGATGTATTCTTTACCCAACCTTTCATACTGGCCTGCAGGTATATACTCTTGGCAGTATTTAAACCGGAAAGTTGTTATCGGAATTGTAATCGTTCCGTGTATTATCCATTCAATGACAGGTCTCTCTGACATTGTCAATGGTAATCTCTCAAGTTTTTCAATGCTCAGAATCGTATAGTCTGCTCCTTTTTGTGCCAAACTGATTTGTTTATCAGTAAGGTTAAAGATACCGAATAATGACGTTGTGTTGATTAAACGCCATGGTACGTAGCCTGAACGCAGATTTTGCAACGTCCAACCAAGCTGTACAATAGAACGTAATTGAGACTGACCATGTTGTAACATTAATAAGTCCGGATTTTTCCAAATTTATACGATCAATTTCTCGTATTTTTTCTGCTGTCTCAATTTGCGTTACTTCCAAGCTTCGTTATACGCAGCGTATATACCGGCCGCTATGAAACGTTTTTGACGCTGTTTGCGTGGTCCCAATATGAAATCACGCAAGTCAGCACGGTCTTTAAGTAAAGTCAATTGTTGCTTAATTTCAGCCAGTGTGGATTTCTCTAGCCACTCAAGGCATAGTTTCTCTACACTGTATGTTGTAACTATCCCTGGATGTTGTCTCTGGGAATATCTAGGGTCTGGTCTGGTCATTTCGAACCCCTGTGTTTTGTTCAGGAATCTATCTTGACACTTATTCGTGTCTGTTGGCCAGATCAACCACTTTTTCCAATCAGGATGTGTTCTGTTTTGGTGTAAAATATGGGATACGTCTATCTCCACATCTGTAGTGCTGTCCTATCAGTTATGGGTTTCGGAATAGACAGTGTATTTAAGTCTTTTATCTTAGCTAGGCCAAGACAAGTAGTTTGTTGAATTGTGTCATTCAAGAATATCATTTGTTCTGGGATCATGCAGGCCCTAAATAATGCTTCTAGGCCGTGTACTTGCCAATCTTTGGAACCCCAGATTGTTTTTGTTTCAATGGTGTTTTTTCAAAATTCGAAACCAAATGTAGACATTTTGTCATAAAATGTTTCAGAATAAATCAATTTAGTATTTGTCAGCATTGTTTTAATTCCTGTCCTAGTCAACATTTTAAAGTAAAACGTTTCTGGATCACTGTTATTCAACCCTGAGAAGTACTGTAATTTCTCAAAAAATGTTTTCGAGCTGCCTTTTGGCGGAGTTGGACAGTGTTCCCATTGGTTATAAGATAAAACATTTCTAGGCTGAGCAGTTTTATGCAAATAGTGGTCACCATAATGGTTATAACAGTATAACTCTTCATAATTCGATGAACCCTGTAAGTAATCATGTTCTGTAAATTTTGCTGACATTACTAAATCTGACATCATATTATTAATGTTTTCAAAGTCCCAATCATCTGAGAATGCACTTGGTGTCTCAAAGTCACTTAATGAAACCTTGAACTGATCTAGATATTTCAAGAGTTCAACCGGGCCAAAAATGTCATAATCATTTCTGTCTCATGCTACCCCACCGGGTATTGGATTGGCTGAGATGTTTACAGATGACAGTTCTCTATTCTCGATGTGGGATGATGTGTGAGGCTTTAGGACCAAGTTGATGTTCTGACTTGCTGTGTCCATTGTACTATATTTTCCGTCAATGAATTTTCCCAAACAGAGAACCATGATGAGCCAAAGCAGGAGAGTAAGTACACCTAACACAATCCAAAATTCAATCTATGGTGAAATCAGATATGTTTCTTTTAGTTGGTGAGAAAGTTCAATTACTTTGTCTTTGAAAGTTTTTGTTGGAGGCGTTTCTTCATGTTCGCTTGGATCTTCAGAGAAGTCGTCGAAATTGATAAGTAGCCAGATGCAGTTCTGTCAATTGTTGGAATTTTTTCCGGATTTTCATTTGCTTTTGCATTTTTCTTTGTTTCTTTATCATAGTCAGGGGCTACATCATTGTAGACTGGTGTTTCTTGACGAACTGTTGCAATTTGGGTTTCAAGAGGCACTAGTTCCATGGCATTAAGGAAATCTTTACTATTGTTAGGGAATTCACTTCACCTCTTGCCCTTTGCCCTAAATTCTCTCCTTCTGAGTCTTGGGTTAACCAGCTGGCTAGCTTCTTCTTTAATAAAATTCTTACTATTCAGGCGTCTTTTCCTCCGATCGCTCCTGTCTTAGACCTTGGCTCTCCTATCTCTGTGACGACTGCCCCACAAGTAGACAATATCCTCGCTGTTTTTCCGCCATTATCCCCCCAGACCTCGCTCATTCTTTTACAAAAACTGAAATCTGGCTCTCCCTCCGACCCATGCCCAGCAAAAACTCTGTCCAAAATGGCCAACGTCCTCAATCCTCTGATCAATCCTCTTCTTAATGCTTCTTTTACATCAGGTGTGGTTCCTGGGGCTTGGAAAATGGCTCATGTCATCCCTCTTTTAAAGAAAGCTAATCTGAATCCCTTGGTGCACTCCAATTACAGGCCAATATCTTTGCTCCCTGCATTAGCCAAGCTTGCAGAAAAACATGTACATACCATCTTGTCTAATTTTTTAGAAGAGCATAATATTCTGCACCAGACACAGTCAGGCTTTCGGTCTAACCTTAGCACAGAAACAGCTTTGCTAGAGGTTACCGAATCTATAAAGGAAGTGACGGATCAAGGCGGGAAGGCAATGCTGGTACTACTCGATCTCTCAGCGGCCTTTGACACCGTCCCTCACAACCGGCTCCTATTAAGACTCCAGGAGATCGGGATTAGAGGGACGGTGTTCAACTCGTTTAAGTCCTTCCTGTCTGAGCGCCAACAACTGGTCTGGTCGCCACCTCATGCAGCAGTGGTTCCTTCACTTGAAGTGGGAGTGCCACAGGGATCAGTATTGAGCCCCACCCTCTTTAATATTTATCTTTCCCCTCTGGCTGCACTGGCGGAGTCTTATGGCGCCCGTATTGTATCGTATGCTGACGATACGCAGCTGCTGTTCACCTGTGATAAACATTCTGATTTTGCAGGTGATTCCATCAAAAGCTGCCTGGAGGCGGTCTTCGCCTGGTTGCAGGAGAATCAGCTTAAATGCAATTCAGACAAGTCTGAAATTATTTTTTTTGGCTGTTCTCCTGCCTCTCAATGGAAATCCTGGTGGCCGGCAGACATGCACCCTCTTTCGTCACCTACTGAGGTTGCTAAGAACCTGGGCGTGAAAATTGACAAGGGTCTCACTTTTAAACCTCAGATCCTCACCTTAGTTGGCCAATGTTTTGGGCTACTACGCACGCTTAGGAAATTCCTTCCTCTACTGTCGCATTGCCACAGGAGAATCACTGTGCAAGCAATGATCGGATCTAGGCTTGACTACTCCAACGTACTATACTTAGGACTTCCAGAGTACCTCTTGGCTCGCCTTCAGACTGTACAGAATTCTGCTGCGAGGGCCATTTTTGGTCTGAGTCGTAGAGCTCATACTTCATCCCTGCTCAATTCACTCCATTGGCTCCCGGTTAGGAAACGTATCATCTTCAAGACCTTGACCATGACTTTTAAATCTTTGCATGGCATCGGTGCAGTCTACTTAAGGAAACATGTCCAGTTTTATCAGCCTTCTAGATCACTACGCTCGGCCACACAATCTCTGGCTGTTGTTCCAGCAATAAAGCGTGCTCGCATTGGAGGTCGGTCATACAGGGCGTGCGCTCCGCAGCTCTGGAACAAACTCCCACTTTCTCTGAGGAAGGCAGACAATCTCCTAACTTTCAGAAAGGATCTCAAGACGTGGCTTTTCGGTCTCTAGGACGTCATGTTGTGTTCAGACCTCACTACTGATCTGTAAAAGCCGACACTCTGATCGAGTAGCCGTGCGCTATACAAACCTACGTTTAACATAACATAACATAACATATTATTGCATAGTCCTTTGTTATTCACTGCAGGTTTATCAAATGTGATTAGTCTCTCAGTATGTTTAAACAAAACAAGGGAAACCCCAAAAGGAATAACACAAGGGTCCTTGGGCAGTAATCTATTACACAAGACAGAGGACCCTAGTATATTAGGATCATGCAAATAATAGACATATACTAAATAGTATGTATGACCTTTGTCCAGCCGGACAGGAATTTAATAATTAAATATTTTTCACTAGTTCGTATATTAAACATTTTATACCCTAGTGTTATTCCTTTTGGGTTTTCCCTTGTTTTGTTTAAACAGTATTTAGCGCAATCGCCGGATTGCAAGGGATTGGAATCCCTCCCCTTTCTAAAGTGGGTCTCAACCTTTACTCCCCTATTTCTATTCTCCTTTCCAAAATCACCCCTCCTTGGTTTTCCTACTAGGAATGTATGACCCCCACCCACCCCTTTATAATTTAGATTATATCAACAAAATCCTAGGAGGCCCTTCTCTCCTTTCCGACTCAGGCAACACCCCCAATGCACCGAGTCCTACTTCCGCAGCCGAATTAGAGAAAGCCAAGAAAAAAGAAGTCAGACTTACATTAATGATAAAACTTCTGACAGATTACCTTAAGGCTAATATAATCCCCATTGGGCTTCAAGTACGCAACATACCTGGTGTCTTTACAGACAACTCAAAATATCTTAACGGATTCAGTTATATTAGCACTACATGTTCCCGGCACTGGATGGTGCTGGGGGTTGATATTGCCACGGAAGAACTTAAGAAACTGGCCACTGAAATCAGTGACCTAGAAAAACAAATAAAAGACGACAATACGAATACTGAGGCTAAAAAACTTTTAGACCAGATTCAAAAAACAGTTGAAGACTTTCATAAATTTGAAACCAATAAAAAAACTACTAAAGTCAGAAAAGATATAAAGAGCTTCAGTCAAGAAAGGGCATACCCATACCTTAACAAAGACTACTATGCCAATCGCTCCTACAGCGGACCCCATAATCAGAAACCGTGGGGCAGGTTCAATAGACGATAGAACATTGTGGGATTCTCAGACAGTTCAGTAGAATCCTCAGAAAATTCTGACCAAAGTGATAGCCCGGGTCCCTCTAACACGAATTTTTTGTCGAGAGGCCAAGGACAAACAGAGCCCCCAGGGAGAGGCAGAGGGAAACAACAGCAGAGATGGCCGAACCCCCCGGGAGAGCGCTTTACCCGTCGCCAGCATTACCGTTGGTAAATGAAAACGACCTATTAGGTGGCAATGCCCCAAGCATGGAGGAAGATAACACACTCCTCCCTATCTTTAATCTGACCAAACACACATTATCTAGTAGTGAAATCTCATTGCTAAGCAAAGGACTCTCATTTGTTCCTACTGTCCGCCCCAATTTTCTGGAAGCCCAGACTGAACTTTTAAGGTTCTTCAGGAAGGTAAGGTTACACAGTTTCTTCCTCCTGAATCCGTGTCCTCAGAAACACACCAATACACCCTTTAAACCTCCATCAAAATTTTCACCCACAGGCGCTATGGTGCCACCTGAAATCCTCACGTTCGAGAAACTAGTCCTTAACGATTTGGCTACATTAGAAAACAAGAAATCTTTTATCCCCTACTGTTGGACCT